>NC_046622.1:18227328-18419828 GCF_900324465.2 Anabas testudineus
GGCACTGCACAGAAGGTTTGTGTTGACAAACCCATGACTTTGTGCATGCTGCCTTGTATCTTATTATCTCTAAATTGGAATTGGAACTTACTTGTCCTTTCCTTTTGCGTAATCTCATATATTTTCACTTTGTTGTTGTCACAATTTAACAAACCATAATATTCATATGTTCTGTACAACTCTTTCATATGTTGCAATGATAAGGAAAAAAAAACATAGTGGGAGGAGGTGGGGATGCGTCATCCATCTTTATATACAGCCTATGATTTAAACATAAACAGTCCAGAAACTTCTTAGTGAGATGAAGAGTTGCCTGTAACAAATTTAAAATTGTTAGCATAGGACTCACCAGCAATCTGCTCCTCAGTCAGCTGATCAGCCTGAAATATATATATATATAAACATTACAACTCAATAGAGAAGTGTTAACAAGTAATACTTCTTTGTGCTTTTGGGCAAAACAAGTATAACAAATATTTTGGTGAGTACAGAGTAAATACAACTGTGAAACCACTGTTGAAAACATACAGTTTTGTTAAAACGCTGAAAGGTAAAAACCTGAACATGCTAGTTAAAAGATTTACTGATGGCATCTATGGCTGTGCATGCTGCAATGAGTTTACACTGACTACAAACTACTTCCAAAAACATTAACCCACTTGATTTAGAAATGTGTTCCACTGTTCAGTCTATTTTTGCAGTTACATAAGAACAAATACCTGAGCTTTCATTTGAATCCACCATAACTATGAAACTAGTTACACAGGTTACTCACGTCTACGATACTGCAGGTAACAACTAAAATATAGCTAAAGCTTCACAGCCCGGTTCGGACTAGACAGTATGCTTCCATGTAACATACCCTACCAACATTTTGATTGCAAATAGACACGTGTGTCTAGTAGTGTGTTCCAAATAGTGAGGGTATCTCACCATTTAAAATAATGGCAATAAACTATTGCAATTTCACAGGCTGTATATGAAGTAGGAAATCACAAACTTCTACAGTCACAGTTCACACCTCCAGTGTGTGAGTGTGTCATAGTCAAAAGTGAATTCTTAGGAGATGTGACTAAAAGATCTTCAAGACAATAAGAGCTGCAAATTCCCAGCTGGCCAAAGAGGAGCACCGAGTCATCCAACCAAGCTAATTCAAAACAGACTGATATTATCACACAGTCAGATTAAGATATTGTTTATTTTCTGGCCGAAGACTAAGAATGATTTCAGATGCCAAGCAATTAAATTCAAGATTCAATTGAAGCTACTGAGATCCTGATTTATTGTGCTGAGAGGAATCCCAAAACTGTTTTTGTTGTTAATCTGATATCAATGTGGGCGACTTTTTAATTCACACAATGAAGTGCATCAAGAAGAAGCCTGCTTTGTAAGTGTTTCTATCAGAAATAGATGCGTATATTTCTTTTGTCAGAAATGTAGAAAAGGTAAAAAATGCATAAAACATCATATATAATTAACATAAAGTATATACTAATATATAAAAATATATAATATGTATTATATGTCTGAATGTGAAGTTGTAACTGTGTGGGACATTGTAGAGAATGGTGTCCTTGTTGAATACTGAGACCTCTGCACCCAACCCCCCCTTTCTTATTTATTTCATTTGTTACTTTTATTTTAACCTCTTTATATAATGTGAGGATATGTTATGTTATAATAAGTATGTTCAATCAGTTCACAATTTAACAAACTCATTATATTCATATGTTCTGTACAACTCTTTCATATGTTGCAATGACAAGGAAAAAAAAACAGAGTGGGAGTAGGTGGGGATGTGTCATCCAACTTTATATACAGCCTATGATTTAAACATAAACATTCCAGAAAACAGCTGATTCCTTTGATGTCTTAGACCGAGTGATGTCATCATTCTAGGATCCAGATCAAAGCCCAGATCAGCTTAGAAGTCAGAGACAGTCAGAAGAACCACACAAAGATTTGTGTTTCACTGCGATTCACTACAGAGAAGATTTCAACAGAGAATCAACAGTACCAATCGTACTTTTCAAAGCCATGTCTCAAACTCAGACCATGACTAAAACTCAGACCATGGCTCAAACTGAGACCATGGATCAAACTGAGACCATGGCTCAAACTGAGACCATGGATCAAACTCAGACCATGGATCAAACTCGGACCACACCATGCAGAGGGGGATATGTTTCTCGTGGCCGTCCATTTTATCACAGGCCAGCAAATGATCCTTACCAGGAGATTCATCAATTGAGGATCCGGCTTTATAATTGTGAGCAGTACAACTGGAACCTGCGGGATACGGTAGACAGCATGGTGCAGAACCCTCCCCATAAGCAGGTCCAAAATCTGAAGGAGCAGCTGGAGGCCAAGCAAAAGGAGCTTGAGGCCAAAGAGAAGGAGCTTGTGCAGGAAAGTGAGACGTTTCTGGAGCGCAACAAAAAACATGAGATGTTAATGTCCGACCTCTCAGATCGTTTTAAGTTGAAGGTGGAGGAGAAACAGACCGCAGAGTTCAACTATCAGCAGGAGCTCAACAAGGGGAAAGCACAGCTAGAAGAAGAACAAAGCCAAGTGCTACAGCAACAACAGCAGCTGAGCGATCTGAGAGAGCAGCTGTGCCAAACAGAAAGTGAAAACCTTCAGCTCCACAAGGACAAACAGAGTCTCACTGAGAAATTCACACAGGCCACCATCCAGCAGCTGAAGACAGAAGCAGAAAACCGCTTTGTCGAAAAAACCTGGCAGACAAAATACAACAGTCTGCAGGACAACATCAACAAGAAACTCACAGAGAAACAGGAGAGCTGTGAGGAAAGACTTAAACAGGTGGAGGACGAGATGAGGAGGCTGCAGGAGGAGAACACCAAGCTGGTGGAGGAAAAGACACAGCTGGAGAAAGACCACGAGAAACTGTTGGAGGACAAGACACGGCTAGAGAAAAACAATAAGGACCTGGACGAGGACAAAACCAAACTGGGAGAGGACGTGAAAAACCTGGAGGAGGAAAAGATCAAACTGGAGCAGCGCTGCCTCACACTTCAAACCAAGAGGAGACGTTTCTGGTTTCACTCCAAGAAGAAGCCGGAGAACCAGGCTGCACCGACACAGGGGGACAGCCAGGTAAGTAAAAAAGAAAAGACGGAGAAGAAACTGAAGGAGAAACAACAAAAGGAGGCAGAGAAGAAGAAAGAAAGGGAGCAGAAAAAGGAGCTGAAGGAGAAACAGAAGATGGAGAAGAAGAAAGAGAAGGAGGAGAAGGAAAAGAAGAAGAGGAGCTGGAGCTGGATGCACAAGAAGCCCAAGTGTGACAGCGACAGTAAGGTGGAGGAGGTTGCTACTACTTCCCATTAGCTTCCTCCTCAGTCCCCTTCACCTCTCCACCCTCCTTTCAACCCTACATCCACCTCCCCATCTCCTTTACTCCCTCTCCCACCCCTCCTTTTCTCCACCCTCTTTTCCCTAACCCTCTACCCTTCCCCTGTCTCCCTCACCCCCGTCGTCCCTTTACCCCACCCCACATCCTTCCCCCACCCCCCTTTATCCTTCCCCCACCGGCCTTTCCTCCTACTATCTCCCTCACCCCCATACGTCACCCCGTAACACTCCCCCTCCATCCTGCATTCCCTCCATAGAATTCAGGATGGGGGGAGTTTACTTCAGGACAGCACGGAGACTCACAGAAACACCGCCACCTGTGAGGGTGGAGGGTGTTTCTGTGTGGAGTTTGTATGTTCTCCCCGTGTCTGTGTGGGTTTTCCCCTGGTGCTCAGGTTTCCTCCCACATCCCCGAAACATGCAAACCTTTCTACCCAAATAAACCACCCACAACCACATATCTGCACGCATCTGGCTCCAGAATCACTAGTTACTATATTTCAGTTGTAAAGTAGCGTCTGTTCAATCATAGTTTTAAATATTTAGAATCTATCATGCAGAATTTTAAACCAGCTAAATTACTAATAATTGCCCATCACCAGCTACAGCATTAAAATTCAGTTTTATTAAGTAGCATTTTGAATGCACCATTGTATTGGTTTATTTTACACGTCTTGTACTGGTGTGTCAGACTGAAAACTTCACCAGGTTAAACCCTGTGCAGGGCTTTTCTGGTACTGCACATCACATTTCCTCACATTCTGAAGTACTTGTTATGTTTTCTTCATGATTTTGTGCTATGTCTGAAGGAATCTTACTTTTTACTATATTAATCTAACATCTGTATGAAGAACATATTTTTAATAATAATAATATTTATAATAAAGTGTACCTGGGGATTCTCAGCCCAAAGAAGCAAATAAACATACTACTCACCAGTCTCAATCTTGGAAAGGGGCACTGCACAGAAGGTTTGTGTTGACAAACCCATGACTTTGTGCATGCTGCCTTGTATCTTATTATCTCTAAATTGGAATTGGAACTTACTTGTCCTTTCCTTTTGCGTAATCTCATATGTTTTCTCTTTTGTTGTTGTCACAATTTAACAGATTCATAATATTCATATGTTCTGTACAACTCTTTCATATGTTGCAATGATAAGGAAAAAAAAACATAGTGGGAGGAGGTGGGGATGCGTCATCCATCTTTATATACAGCCTATGATTTAAACATAAACAGTCCAGAAACTTCTTAGTGAGATGAAGAGTTGCCTGTAACAAATTTAAAATTGTTAGCATAGGACTCACCAGCAATCTGCTCCTCAGTCAGCTGATTAGCCTGAAATATATATATATATAAACATTACAACTCAATATAGAAGTGTTAACAAGTAATACATCTTTGTGCTTTTGGGCAAAACAAGTATAACAAATATTTTGGTGAGTACAGAGTAAATACAACTGTGAAACCACTGTTGAAAACATACAGTTTTGTTAAAACGCTGAAAGGTAAAAACCCGAACATGCTAGTTAAAAGATTTACTGATGGCATCTATGGCTGTGCATGCTGGAATGAGTTTACACTGACTACAAACTACTTCCAAAAACATTAACCCACTTGATTTAGAAATGTGTTCCACTGTTCAGTCTATTTTTGCAATTACAAAAGAACAAATACCTGAGCATTCATTTGTATCCACCATAACCATGAAACTAGTTACACAGGTTACTCACGTCTACGATACTGCAGGTAACAACTAAAATATAGCTAAAGCTTCATATCCCGGTTCGGACTAGACAGTATGCTGCCATGTAACATACTCTACCAACATTTTGATTGCAAATAGACACGTGTGTCTAGTAGTGTGTTCCAAATAGTGAGGGTATCTCACCATTTAAAATAATGGCAATAAACTATTGCAATTTCACAGGCTGTATATGAAGTAGGAAATCACAAACTTCTACAGTCACAGTTCACACCTCCAGTGTGTGAGTGTGTCATAGTCAAAAGTGAATTGTTAGGAGATGTGACTAAAAGATCTTCAAGACAATAAGAGCTGCAAATTCCCAGCTGGCCAAAGAGGAGCACAGAGTCATCCAACCTAGCTAATTCAAAACAGACTGATATTATCACACAGTCAGATTAAGATATTGTTTATTTTCTGGCCGAAGACTAAGAATGATTTCAGATGCCAAGCAATTAAATTCAAGATTCAATTGAAGCTACTGAGATCCTGATTTATTGTGCTGAGAGGAATCCCAAAACTGTTTTTGTTGTTAATCTGATATCAATGTGGGCGACTTTTTAATTCACACAATGAAGTGCATCAAGAAGAAGCCTGCTTTGTAAGTGTTTCTATCAGAAATAGATGCGTATATTTCTTTTGTCAGAAATGTAGAAAAGGTAAAAAATGCATAAAACATCATATATAATTAACATAAAGTATATACTAATATATAAAAATATATAATATGTATTATATGTCTGAATGTGAAGTTGTAACTGTGTGGGACATTGTAGAGAATGGTGTCCTTGTTGAATACTGAGACCTCTGCACCCAACCCCCCCTTTCTTATTTATTTCATTTGTTACTTTTATTTTAACCTCTTTATATAATGTGAGGATATGTTATGTTATAATAAGTATGTTCAATCAGTTCACAATTTAACAAACTCATTATATTCATATGTTCTGTACAACTCTTTCATATGTTGCAATGACAAGGAAAAAAAAACAGAGTGGGAGTAGGTGGGGATGTGTCATCCAACTTTATATACAGCCTATGATTTAAACATAAACATTCCAGAAAACAGCTGATTCCTTTGATGTCTTAGACCGAGTGATGTCATCATTCTAGGATCCAGATCAAAGCCCAGATCAGCTTAGAAGTCAGAGACAGTCAGAAGAACCACACAAAGATTTGTGTTTCACTGCGATTCACTACAGAGAAGATTTCAACAGAGAATCAACAGTACCAATCGTACTTTTCAAAGCCATGTCTCAAACTCAGACCATGACTAAAACTCAGACCATGGCTCAAACTGAGACCATGGATCAAACTGAGACCATGGCTCAAACTGAGACCATGGCTCAAACTGAGACCATGGATCAAACTCAGACCATGGATCAAACTCAGACCACACCATGCAGAGGGGGATATGTTTCTCGTGGCCGTCCATTTTATCACAGGCCAGCAAATGATCCTTACCAGGAGATTCATCAATTGAGGATCCGGCTTTATAATTGTGAGCAGTACAACTGGAACCTGCGGGATACGGTAGACAGCATGGTGCAGAACCCTCCCCATAAGCAGGTCCAAAATCTGAAGGAGCAGCTGGAGGCCAAGCAAAAGGAGCTTGAGGCCAAAGAGAAGGAGCTTGTGCAGGAAAGTGAGACGTTTCTGGAGCGCAACAAAAAACATGAGATGTTAATGTCCGACCTCTCAGATCGTTTTAAGTTGAAGGTGGAGGAGAAACAGACCGCAGAGTTCAACTATCAGCAGGAGCTCAACAAGGGGAAAGCACAGCTGGAAGAAGAACAAAGCCAAGTGTTACAGCAACAACAGCAGCTGAGCGAACTGAGAGAGCAGCTGTGCCAAACAGAAAGTGAAAACCTTCAGCTCCAGAGAGACAAACAGAGTCTCACTGAGAAATTCACACAGGCCACCATCCAGCAGCTGAAGACAGAAGCAGAAAACCGCTTTGTCGAAAAAACCTGGCAGACAAAATACAACAGTCTGCAGGACAACATCAACAAGAAACTCACAGAGAAACAGGAGAGCTGTGAGGAAAGACTTAAACAGGTGGAGGACGAGATGAGGAGGCTGCAGGAGGAGAACACCAAGCTGGTGGAGGAAAAGACACAGCTGGAGAAAGACCACGAGAAACTGTTGGAGGACAAGACACGGCTAGAGAAAAACAATAAGGACCTGGACGAGGACAAAACCAAACTGGGAGAGGACGTGAAAAACCTGGAGGAGGAAAAGATCAAACTGGAGCAGCGCTGCCTCACACTTCAAACCAAGAGGAGACGTTTCTGGTTTCACTCCAAGAAGAAGCCGGAGAACCAGGCTGCACCGACACAGGGGGACAGCCAGGTAAGTAAAAAAGAAAAGACGGAGAAGAAACTGAAGGAGAAACAACAAAAGGAGGCAGAGAAGAAGAAAGAAAGGGAGCAGAAAAAGGAGCTGAAGGAGAAACAGAAGATGGAGAAGAAGAAAGAGAAGGAGGAGAAGGAAAAGAAGAAGAGGAGCTGGAGCTGGATGCACAAGAAGCCCAAGTGTGACAGCGACAGTAAGGTGGAGGAGGTTGCTACTACTTCCCATTAGCTTCCTCCTCAGTCCCCTTCACCTCTCCACCCTCCTTTCAACCCTACATCCACCTCCCCATCTCCTTTACTCCCTCTCCCACCCCTCCTTTTCTCCACCCTCTTTTCCCTAACCCTCTACCCTTCCCCTGTCTCCCTCACCCCCGTCGTCCCTTTACCCCACCCCACATCCTTCCCCCACCCCCCTTTATCCTTCCCCCACCGTCCTTTCCTCCTACTATCTCCCTCACCCCCATACGTCACCCCGTAACACTCCCCCTCCATCCTGCATTCCCTCCATAGAATTCAGGATGGGGGGAGTTTACTTCAGGACAGCACGGAGACTCACAGAAACACCGCCACCTGTGAGGGTGGAGGGTGTTTCTGTGTGGAGTTTGTATGTTCTCCCCGTGTCTGTGTGGGTTTTCCCCTGGTGCTCAGGTTTCCTCCCACATCCCCGAAACATGCAAACCTTTCTACCCAAATAAACCACCCACAACCACATATCTGCACGCATCTGGCTCCAGAATCACTAGTTACTATATTTCAGTTGTAAAGTAGCGTCTGTTCAATCATAGTTTTAAATATTTAGAATCTATCATGCAGAATTTTAAACCAGCTAAAATTACTAATAATTGCCCATCACCAGCTACAGCATTAAAATTCAGTTTTATTAAGTAGCATTTTGAATGCACCATTGTATTGGTTTATTTTACACCTCTTGTACTGGTGTGTCAGACTGAAAACTTCACCAGGTTAAACCCTGTGCAGGGCTTTTCTGGTACTGCACATCACATTTCCTCACATTCTGAAGTACTTGTTATGTTTTCTTCATGATTTTGTGCTATGTCTGAAGGAATCTTACTTTTTACTATATTAATCTAACATCTGTATGAAGAACATATTTTTAATAATAATAATATTTATAATAAAGTGTACCTGGGGATTCTCAGCCCAAAGAAGCAAATAAACATACTACTCACCAGTCTCAATCTTGGAAAGGGGCACTGCACAGAAGGTTTGTGTTGACAAACCCATGACTTTGTGCATGCTGCCTTGTATCTTATTATCTCTAAATTGGAATTGGAACTTACTTGTCTCTTCCTTTTGCGTAATCTCATATGTTTTCACTTTTGTTGTTGTCACAATTTAACAAACCATAATATTCATATGTTCTGTACAACTCTTTCATATGTTGCAATGATAAGGAAAAAAAAACATAGTGGGAGGAGGTGGGGATGCGTCATCCATCTTTATATACAGCCTATGATTTAAACATAAACAGTCCAGAAACTTCTTAGTGAGATGAAGAGTTGCCTGTAACAAATTTAAAATTGTTAGCATAGGACTCACCAGCAATCTGCTCCTCAGTCAGCTGATCAGCCTGAAAACAAAACATATTCATAAACATTACAACTCAATAGAGAAGTGTTAACAAGTAATACTTCTTTGTGCTTTTGGGCAAAACAAGTATAACAAATATTTTGGTGAGTACAGAGTAAATACAACTGTGAAACCACTGTTGAAAACATACAGTTTTGTTAAAACGCTGAAAGGTAAAAACCTGAACATGCTAGTTAAAAGATTTACTGATGGCATCTATGGCTGTGCATGCTGCAATGAGTTTACACTGACTACAAACTACTTCCAAAAACATTAACCCACTTGATTTAGAAATGTGTTCCACTGTTCAGTCTATTTTTGCAGTTACAAAAAAACAAATACCTGAGCTTTCATTTGAATCCACCATAACCATGAAACTAGTTACACAGGTTACTCACGTCTACGATACTGCAGGTAACAACTAAAATATAGCTAAAGCTTCATATCCCGGTTCGGACTAGACAGTATGCTGCCATGTAACATACCCTACCAACATTTTGATTGCAAATAGACACGTGTGTCTAGTAGTGTGTTCCAAATAGTGAGGGTATCTCACCATTTAAAACAATGACAATAAACTATTGCAATTTCACAGGCTGTATATGAAGTAGGAAATCACAAACTTCTACAGTCACAGTTCACACCTCCAGTGTGTGAGTGTGTCATAGTCAAAAGTGAATTGTAAGGAGATGTGACTAAAAGATCTTCAAGACAATAAGAGCTGCAAATTCCCAGCTGGCCAAAGAGGAGCACCGAGTCATCCAACCAAGCTAATTCAAAACAGACTGATATTATCACACAGTCAGATTAAGATATTGTTTATTTTCTGGCCGAAGACTAAGAATGATTTCAGATGCCAAGCAATTAAATTCAAGATTCAATTGAAGCTACTGAGATCCTGATTTATTGTGGTGAGAGGAATCCCAAAACTGTTTTTGTTGTTAATCTTGATATCAATGTGGGCGACTTTTTAATTCACATAATGAAGTGCATCAAGAAGAAGCCTGCTTTGTAAGTGTTTCTATCAGAAATAGATGCGTATATTTCTTTTGGCAGAAATGTAGAAAAGGTATAAAATGCATAAAACATCATATATAATTAACATAAAGTATCTACTAATATATAAAAATATATAATATGTATTATATGTCTGAATGTGAAGTTGTAACTGTGTGGGACATTGTAGAGAATGGTGTCCTTGTTGAATACTGAGACCTCTGTACCCAACCCCCCCTTTCTTATTTATTTCATTCGTTACTTTTATTTTAACCTCTTTATATAATGTGAGGATATGTTATGTTATAATAAGTATGTTCAATCAGTTCACAATTTAACAAACTCATTATATTCATATGTTCTGTACAACTCTTTCATATGTTGCAATGACAAGGAAAAAAAAACATAGTGGGAGTAGGTGGGGATGTGTCATCCAACTTTATATACAGCCTATGATTTAAACATAAACATTCCAGAAAACAGCTGATTCCTTTGATGTCTTAGACCGAGTGATGTCATCATTCTAGGATCCAGATCAAAGCCCAGATCAGCTTAGAAGTCAGAGACAGTCAGAAGAACCACACAAAGATTTGTGTTTCACTGCGATTCACTACGGAGAAGATTTCAACAGAGAATCAACAGTACCAATCATACTTTTCAAAGCCATGTCTCAAACTCAGACCATGACTAAAACTCAGACCATGGATCAAACTGAGACCATGGCTCAAACTGAGACCATGGATCAAACTGAGACCATGGATCAAACTGAGACCATGGATCAAACTCGGACCACACCATGCAGAGGGGGATATGTTTCTCGTGGCCGTCCATTTTATCACAGGCCAGCAAATGATCCTTACCAGGAGATTCATCAATTGAGGATCCGGCTTTATAATTGTGAGCAGTACAACTGGAACCTGCGGGATACGGTAGACAGCATGGTGCAGAACCCTCCCCATAAGCAGGTCCAAAATCTGAAGGAGCAGCTGGAGGCCAAGCAAAAGGACCTTGAGGCCAAAGAGAAGGAGCTTGTGCAGGAAAGTGAGACGTTTCTGGAGCGCAACAAAAAACATGAGATGTTAATGTCCGACCTCTCAGATCGTTTTAAGTTGAAGGTGGAGGAGAAACAGACCGCAGAGTTCAACTATCAGCAGGAGCTCAACAAGGGGAAAGCACAGCTGGAAGAAGAACAAAGCCAAGTGCTACAGCAACAACAGCAGCTGAGCGAACTGAGAGAGCAGCTGTGCCAAACACAAAGTGAAAACCTTCAGCTCCAGAAAGACAAACAGGGTCTCACTGAGAAATTCACACAGGCCACCATCCAGCAGCTGAAGACAGAAGCAGAAAACCGCTTTGTCGAAAAAACCTGGCAGACAAAATACAACAGTCTGCAGGACAACATCAACAAGAAACTCACAGAGAAACAGGAGAGCTGTGAGGAAAGACTTAAACAGGTGGAGGACGAGATGAGGAGGCTGCAGGAGGAGAACACCAAGCTGGTGGAGGAAAAGACACAGCTGGAGAAAGACCACGAGAAACTGTTGGAGGACAAGACACGGCTAGAGAAAAACAATAAGGAACTGGACGAGGACAAAACCAAACTGGAAGAGGACATGAAAAACCTGGAGGAGGAAAAGATCAAACTGGAGCAGCGCTGCCTCACACTTCAAACCAAGAGGAGACGTTTCTGGTTTCACTCCAAGAAGAAGCCGGAGAACCAGGCTGCACCGACACAGGGGGACAGCCAGGTAAGTAAAAAAGAAAAGACGGAGAAGAAACTGAAGGAGAAACAACAAAAGGAGGCAGAGAAGAAGAAAGAAAGGGAGGAGAAAAAGGAGCTGAAGGAGAAACAGAAGATGGAGAAGAAGAAAGAGAAGGAGGAGAAGGAAAAGAAGAAGAGGAGCTGGAGCTGGATGCACAAGAAGCCCAAGTGTGACAGCGACAGTAAGGTGGAGGAGGTTGCTACTACTTCCCATTAGCTTCCTCCTCAGTCACCTCTCCACCCTCCTTTCAACCCTACATCCACCCCCCCCATCCCCATCTCTTTTACTCCCTCTCCCACCCCTCCTTTTCTCCACCCTCTTTTCCCTAACCCTCTACCCTTCCCCTGTCTCCCTCACCCCCTTCGTCCCTAAACCCCACCCCCCTTTATCCTTCCCCCACCGTCCTTTCCTCCTACTATCTCCCTCACCCCCATACGTCACCCCGTAACACTCCCCCTCCATCCTGCATTCCCTCCATAGAATTCAGGATGGGGGGACTTTACTTCAGGACAGCACGGAGACTCACAGAAACACCGCCACCTGTGAGGGTGGAGGGTGTTTCTGTGTGGAGTTTGTATGTTCTCCCCGTGTCTGTGTGGGTTTCTCCCTGGTGCTCAGGTTTCCTCCCACATCCCCGAAACATGCAAACCTTTCTACCCAAATAAACCACCCACAACCACATATCTGCACGCATCTGGCTCCAGAATCACTAGTTACTATATTTCAGTTGTAAAGTAGCGTCTGTTCAATCATAGTTTTAAATATTTAGAATCTATCATGCAGAATTTTAAACCAGCTAAAATTACTAATAATTGCCCATCACCAGCTACAGCATTAAAATTCAGTTTTATTAAGTAGCCTTTTGAATGCACCATTGTATTGGTTTATTTTACACGTCTTGTACTGGTGTGTCAGACTGAAAACTTCACCAGGTTAAACCCTGTGCAGGGCTTTTCTGGTACTGCACATCACATTTCCTCACATTCTGAAGTACTTGTTTTGTTTTCTTCACACTTTTGTGCTATGTCTGAAGGAATCTTACTTTTTACTATATTAATCTAACATCTGTATGAAAAAAATATTTTTAATAATAATAATATTTATAATAAGGTGTACCTGGGGATTCTCAGCCCAAAGAAGCAAATAAACATACTACTCACCAGTCTCAATCTTGGAAAGGGGCACTGCATAGAAGGTTTGTGTTGACAAACCCATGACTTTGTGCATGCTGCCTTGTATCTTATTATCTCTAAATTGGAATTGGAACTTACTTGTCCTTTCCTTTTGCGTAATCTCAAATGTTTTCACTTTTGTTGTTGTCACAATTTAACAAACCATAATATTCATATGTTCTGTACAACTCTTTCATATGTTGCAATGATAAGGAAAAAAAAACATAGTGGGAGGAGGTGGGGATGCGTCATCCATCTTTATATACAGCCTATGATTTAAACATAAACAGTCCAGAAACTTCTTAGTGAGATGAAGAGTTGCCTGTAACAAATTTAAAATTGTTAGCATAGGACTCACCAGCAATCTGCTCCTCAGTCAGCTGATCAGCCTGAAAACAAAACATATTCATAAACATTACAACTCAATAGAGAAGTGTTAACAAGTAATACTTCTTTGTGCTTTTGGGCAAAACAAGTATAACAAATATTTTGGTGAGTACAGAGTAAATACAACTGTGAAACCACTGTTGAAAACATACAGTTTTGTTAAAACGCTGAAAGGTAAAAACCTGAACATGCTAGTTAAAAGATTTACTGATGGCATCTATGGCTGTGCATGCTGGAATGAGTTTACACTGACTACAAACTACTTCCAAAAACAATAACCCACTTGATTTAGAAATGTGTTCCACTGTTCAGTCTATTTTTGCAGTTACATAAGAACAAATACCTGACCATTCATTTGAATCCACCATAACCATGAAACTAGTTACACAGGTTACTCACGTCTACGATACTGCAGGTAACAACTAAAATATAGCTAAAGCTTCACAGCCCGGTTCGAACTAGACAGTATGCTGCCATGTAACATACCCTACCAACATTTTGATTGCAAATAGACACGTGTGTCTAGTAGTGTGTTCCAAATAGTGAGGGTATCTCACCATTTAAAACAATGGCAATAAACTATTGCAATTTCACAGGCTGTATATGAAGTAGGAAATCACAAACTTCTACAGTCACAGTTCACACCTCCAGTGTGTGAGTTTGTCATAGTCAAAAGTGAATTCTTAGGAGATGTGACTAAAAGATCTTCAAGACAATAAGAGCTGCAAATTCCCAGCTGGCCAAAGAGGAGCACAGAGTCATCCAACCAAGCTAATTCAAAATAGACTGATATTATCACACAGTCAGATTAAGATATTGTTTATTTTCTGGCCGAAGACTAAGAATGATTTCAGATGCCAAGCAATTAAATTCAAGATTCAATTGAAGCTACTGAGATCCTGATTTATTGTGCTGAGAGGAATCCCAAAACTGTTTTTGTTGTTAATCTGATATCAATGTGGGCAACTTTTTAATTCACACAATGAAGTGCATCAAGAAGAAGCCTGCTTTGTAAGTGTTTCTATCAGAAATAGATGCGTATATTTCTTTTGTCAGAAATGTAGAAAAGGTAAAAAATGCATAAAACATCATATATAATTAACATAAAGTATCTACTAATATATAAAAATATATAATATGTATTGTATGTCTGAATGTGAAGTTGTAACTGTGTGGGACATTGTAGAGAATGGTGTCCTTGTTGAATACTGAGACCTCTGTACCCAACCCCCCCTTTCTTATTTATTTCATTTGTTACATTTATTTTAACCTCTTTATATAATGTGAGGATATGTTATGTTATAATAAGTATGTTCAATCAGTTCACAATTTAACAAACTCATTATATTCATATGTTCTGTACAACTCTTTCATATGTTGCAATGACAAGGAAAACAAAAACAGAGTGGGAGTAGGTGGGGATGCGTCATCCAACTTTATATACAGCCTATGATTTAAACATAAACATTCCAGAAAACAGCTGATTCCTGTGATGTCTTAGACCGAGTGATGTCATCATTCTAGGATCCAGATCAAAGCTCAGATCAGCTTAGAAGTCAGAGACAGTCAGAAGAACCACACAAAGATTTGTGTTTCACTGCGATTCACTACAGAGAAGATTTCAACAGAGAATCAACAGTACCAATCGAACTTTTCAAAGCCATGGCTCAAACCCAGACCATGACTAAAACTCAGACCATGACTAAAACTCAGACCATGACTAAAACTCAGACCATGACTAAAACCCAGACCATGGATCAAACTGAGACCGTGGATAAAACTCAGACCATGGATCAAACTGAGACCATGGCTCAAACTGAGACCATGGCTCAAACTGAGACCATGGCTCAAACTGAGACCATGGATCAAACTGAGACCATGGATCAAACTCGGACCACACCATGCAGAGGGGGATATGTTTCTCGTGGCCGTCCATTTTATCACAGGCCAGCAAATGATCCTTACCAGGAGATTCATCAATTGAGGATCCGGCTTTATAATTGTGAGCAGTACAACTGGAACCTGCGGGATACGGTAGACAGCATGGTGCAGAACCCTCCCCATAAGCAGGTCCAAAATCTGAAGGAGCAGCTGGAGGCCAAGCAAAAGGAGCTGGAGGCCAAAGAGAAGGAGCTTGTGCAGGAAAGTCAGACGTTTCTGGAGCGCAACAAAAAACATGAGATGTTAATGTCCGACCTCTCAGATCGTTTTAAGTTGAAGGTGGAGGAGAAACAGGCCGCAGAGTTCAACTATCAGCAGGAGCTCAACAAGGGGAAAACACAGCTGGAAGAAGAACAAAGCCAAGTGCTACAGCAACAACAGCAGCTGAGCGAACTGAGAGAGCAGCTGTGCCAAACAGAAAGTGAAAACCTTCAGCTCCACAAGGACAAACAGAGTCTCACTGAGAAATTCACACAGGCCACCATCCAGCAGCTGAAGACAGAAGCAGAAAACCGCTTTGTCGAAAAAACCTGGCAGACAAAATACAACAGTCTGCAGGACAACATCAACAAGAAACTCACAGAGAAACAGGAGAGCTGTGAGGAAAGACTTAAACAGGTGGAGGACGAGATGAGGAGGCTGCAGGAGGAGAACACCAAGCTGGTGGAGGAAAAGACACAGCTGGAGAAAGACCACGAGAAACTGTTGGAGGACAAGACACGGCTAGAGAAGAACAATAAGGAACTGGACGAGGACAAAACCAAACTGGGAGAGGACGTGAAAAACCTGGAGGAGGAAAAGATCAAACTGGAGCAGCGCTGCCTCACACTTCAAACCAAGAGGAGACGTTTCTGGTTTCACTCCAAGAAGAAGCCGGAGAACCAGGCTGCACCGACACAGGGGGACAGCCAGGTAAGTAAAAAAGAAAAGACGGAGAAGAAACTGAAGGAGAAACAACAAAAGGAGGCAGAGAAGAAGAAAGAAAGGGAGGAGAAAAAGGAGCTGAAGGAGAAACAGAAGATGGAGAAGAAGAAAGAGAAGGAGGAGAAGGAAAAGAAGAAGAGGAGCTGGAGCTGGATGCACAAGAAGCCCAAGTGTGACAGCGACAGTAAGGTGGAGGAGGTTGCTACCACTTCCCATTAGCTTCCTCCTCAGTCACCTCTCCACCCTCCTTTCAACCCTACATCCACCCCCCCATCCCCATCTCCTTTACTCCCTCTCCCACCCCTCCTTTTCTCCACCCTCTTTTCACTAACCCTCTACCCTTCCCCTGTCTCCCTCACCCCCTTCATCCCTTTACCCCACCCCACATCCTTCCCCCACCGTCCTTTCCTCCTACTATCTCCCTCACCCCCATTCCTCACCCCGTAACACTCCCCCTCCATCCTGCATTCCCTCCATAGAATTCAGGATGGGGGGAGTTTACTTCAGGACAGCACGGAGACTCACAGAAACACCGCCACCTGTGAGGGTGGAGGGTGTTTCTGTGTGGAGTTTGTATGTTCTCCCCGTGTCTGTGTGGGTTTTCCCCTGGTGCTCAGGTTTCCTCCCACATCCCCGAAACATGCAAACCTTTCTACCCAAATAAACCACCCACAACCACATATCTGCACGCATCTGGCTCCAGAATCACTAGTTACTATATTTCAGTTGTAAAGTAGCGTCTGTTCAATCATAGTTTTAAATATTTAGAATCTATCATGCAGAATTTTAAACCAGCTAAAATTACTAATAATTGCCCATCACCAGCTACAGCATTAAAATTCAGTTTTATTAAGTAGCATTTTGAATGCACCATTGTATTGGTTTATTTTACACCTCTTGTACTGGTGTGTCAGACTGAAAACTTCACCAGGTTAAACCCTGTGCAGGGCTTTTCTGGTACTGCACATCACATTTCCTCACATTCTGAAGTACTTGTTATGTTTTCTTCATGATTTTGTGCTATGTCTGAAGGAATCTTACTTTTTACTATATTAATCTAACATCTGTATGAAGAACATATTTTTAATAATAATAATAAAAGCTATATTATACTCATGGTGAATGGTGTCCACTTTTTTGATTGTTGGGTCCGTGTGCTGCAGCCACCTTTTTCAAATCCCTTCAGAGATTCTCTGTGGGGTTCCCGCAGGTGACTGTGATGACCAATTTACAATCTTCCAGAACCTCTTCTGCAGCCAAAGCCTCGGTGGACTTTGAGGTATGCTGGGATCATTGGGCCTCATTTACAAAGCATTCTTTGCGAAGAACTAATGAACAGTGTTCATGTTTGCACTGTTGTCCAGTCAGTGACACACTCAACATGGCTGCAAAAACGCATCATGTCCCAGTGTTATACGACATGAATATACAACACTTCACAGGTTTGTGTTGACAAACCCATGACTTTGTGCATGCTGCATTGAAACTTATTATCTCTAAATTGTACAGCACCAGCAAATAAAATTATTTATGAACTGTGTGCTGTTTAAAAGTGCATGGCATGGAATAGTTTTCCCTAATAGGACAATGTGGTAAGATAAGTTAAGTTAAGATAAGATAAGATAAGTTTTAGTGTCATTGCAACATCGTACAACCAGATTAAGGTGCCAAACAGTCTGTCCTATGCATAAAATAAAAAATAAAAATAAATAAATAACTTAAAATCAGTACAAAGAGAACAAACATCAAGTAAACAAAAGAACCTCACACACTGGAGCAGCTTAAATGAAGCAGACACAACCCATGCCAGTAAGCATTCTGTCACAGTTCCACTTTATAGCATTACAGCATGTAATGTGGTTACTGCTATGGGATTTTTAAGTCTGTCAGTCCTAGTTTTGGTTGACCTGGACCTTCTCCCTGATGGCAGCAATTCAAAGAGAGAGTGTCCAGAGTGTGTAATGTCCGAGGGCAACCGGTGATCCTCTGTGCAGTTTTAATGACCCTCTGGAGAGCTTTCCTCTATTTCACTGTAAATAAGAGAGAAAAGAAGAAAAAGAAAAGCAACGGAAAACAAGGAAGAGAGGATCTAAGTGAATCAAGACAGGTCCCCCCAGCAGATTAGCTCTGTAGAAGCTACACCTTAAAAAGCCACATGTCTGTCTGTCTCTTTCTCTAATGTAGCTAACTAACATCGTTTTTACTGAACAAATGTGAAGCTTGGTTCAGTACCATAGACCCCTGTGCCAACTGTTGCTCGACAGTGCTTGCTGCTTTGTGTTTGTGTGTAGTCCTTCATAATGTCAGGATACGATTCTTCATTATCAGGAATTATATAAACACACACACAAGAGCTAAAAAACTGAATAAAAGTGTTTTTGCTTTGTGTCCATTTGTTTCTAACTATACGCGGCAAGGCAGCTGAAGTGTTGCATTATGGGATCTGTAGTTTATCGTGTTACCAACGCTTCATATCTCCGGACCATTAAAAACAATTATATATAAAATTATCTCGTGGGCCTTGAGTTTGACACATATGGTCTACTGCACCAAGCATGGTCTGGTTCAATGCGGGGGGAAGGGAGGTGCAGAAGGAGGGGTGGCAAAGAGGATCATTCAGCAGGAGCAGAATGCGGCTCCGCGTTATAGCGCAATACGTAACGGGGGAGATGCTGTCATGGTGGGCACTGCAGCAATTTGTTGTAGGGGATGACAAAATGGTAGTTAGAAAATCACAGAGAACCAACAGTACCAGTCCAGTACCATCCTCGATAGCTCATCATCATTCCAATCCCACATCAATAACATCACCAGGTCTGCTTACTTTCATCTACGGAACATTAATCGTCTCCGTCCCTCCCTCACCTCCCATACGACTTCCATCCTTATTCATAGCCTTGTTACCTCTCGTATTGACTACTGCAACTCTATTCTCTTCGGCCCCCCAAAAAATCACTTCATAAGCTCCAACTGTTCCAGAACTCAGCCGCTCGCATCACCACCAAAACCTCCACATCCGAACACATTACCCCTGTTCTACAACAACTCCACTGGCTTCCTGTCAAATATAGAATTGACTTTAAAATCCTTCTGTATGCCTTTAAGACTATTCACAACCTAGCCCCCCATATCTGTCCAATCTCCTCCACATTGCCACCTCCACTCATTCACTCAGGTCGTCCTCCGCCATCCACCTCAATGTCCCCCCTGCCCGTCTTAGCACCATGGGGAGCAGAGCTTTTAGCCGTTCTGCCCCTACTCTTTGGAATTCACTACCACAGGACATCCGTAACACTGACTCTCTTTAAATCCAAACTCAAAACCTACCTGTTCAAGATTGCCTATTCACTTTAATCTACTTTTGTACTTGTATAGTCTGTTTTGATTTATTGTGTTAATTTACTTGTATAGTTTGTTATGATTTATTGTGTTGTGTGTGATTGTACAGTGTCCTTGAATGTTGTGAAAGGCGGTTTAAATAAAATGTATTATTATTATTACTATTATTATTATTATTATTATTATTAGTTGTACTTTTCAAAGCTAGGCTCAAACTGAGACCATGGATCAAACTCGGACCACACCATGCAGAGGGGGATATGTTTCTCGTGGCCGTCCATTTTATCACAGGCCAGCAAATGATCCTTACCAGGAGATTCATCAGTTGAGGATCCGGCTTTATAATTGTGAGCAGTACAACTGGAACCTGCGGGATACGGTAGACAGCATGGTGCAGAACCCTCCCCATAAGCAGGTCCAAAATCTGAAGGAGCAGCTGGAGGCCAAGCAAAAGGAGCTGGAGGCCAAAGAGAAGGAGCTTGTGCAGGAAAGTGAGACGTTTCTGGAGCGCAACAAAAAACATGAGATGTTAATGTCCGACCTCTCTGATCGTTTTAAGTTGAAGGTGGAGCAGAAACAGACCGCAGAGTTCAACTATCAGCAGGAACTCAACAAGGGGAAAGCACAGCTGGAACAAGAACAAAGCCAAGTGTTACAGCAACAACAGCAGCTGAGCGAACTGAGAGAGCAGCTGTGCCAAACAGAAAGTGAAAACCTTCAGCTCCAGAAGGACAAACAGAGTCTCACTGAGAAATTCACACAGGCCACCATCCAGCAGCTGAAGACAGAAGCAGAAAACCGCTTTGTCGAAAAAACCTGGCAGACAAAATACAACAGTCTGCAGGACAACATCAACAAGAAACTCACAGAGAAACAGGAGAGCTGTGAGGAAAGACTTAAACAGGTGGAGGACGAGATGAGGAGGCTGCAGGAGGAGAACACCAAGCTGGTGGAGGAAAAGACACAGCTGGAGAAAGACCACGAGAAACTGTTGGAGGACAAGACACGGCTAGAGAAGAACAATAAGGAACTGGACGAGGACAAAACCAAACTGGGAGAGGACATGAAAAACCTGGAGGAGGAAAAGATCAAACTGGAGCAGCGCTGCCTCACACTTCAAACCAAGAGGAGACGTTTTTGGTTTCACTCCAAGAAGAAGCCGGAGAACCAGGCTGCACCGACACAGGGGGACAGCCAGGTAAGTAAAAAAGAAAAGACGGAGAAGAAACTGAAGGAGAAACAACAAAAGGAGGCAGAGAAGAAGAAAGAAAGGGAGGAGAAAAAGGAGCTGAAGGAGAAACAGAAGATGGAGAAGAAGAAAGAGAAGGAGGAGAAGGAAAAGAAGAAGAGGAGCTGGAGCTGGATGCACAAGAAGCCCAAGTGCGACAGCGACAGTAAGGTGGAGGAGGTTGCTACTACTTCCCATTAGCTTCCTCCTCAGTCCCATTCACCTCTCCACCCTCCTTTCAACCCTACATCCACCTCCCCATCTCCTTTACTCCCTCTCCCACCCCTCCTTTTCTCCACCCTCTTTTCACTAACCCTCTACCCTTCCCCTGTCTCCCTCACCCCCGTCGTCCCTTTACCCCACCCCACATCCTTCCCCCACCCCCCTTTATTCTTCCCCCACCGTCCCTTCCTCCTACTATCTCCCTCACCCCCATACGTCACCCCGTAACACTCCCCCTCCATCCTGCATTCCCTCCATAGAATTCAGGATGGGGGGAGTTTACTTCAGGACAGCACGGAGACTCACAGAAACACCGCCACCTGTGAGGGTGGAGGGTGTTTCTGTGTGGAGTTTGTATGTTCTCCCCGTGTCTGTGTGGGTTTCCCCCTGGTGCTCAGGTTTCCTCCCACATCCCCGAAACATGCAAACCTTTCTACCCAAATAAACCACCCACAACCACATATCTGCACGCATCTGCCTCCAGAATCAATAGTTACTATATTTCAGTTGTAAAGTAGCGTCTGTTCAATCATAGTTTTAAATATTTAGAATCTATCATGCAGAATTTTAAACCAGCTAAAATTACTAATAATTGCCCATCACCAGCTACAGCATTAAAATTCAGTTTTATTAAGTTGCATTTTGAATGCACCATTGTATTGGTTTATTTTACACCTCTTGTACTGGTGTGTCAGACTGAAAACTTCACCAGGTTAAACCCTGTGCAGGGCTTTTCTGGTACTGCACATCACATTTCCTCGCATTCTGAAGTACTTGTTATGTTTTCTTCACACTTTTGTGCTATGTCTGAAGGAATCTTACTTTTTACTATATTAATCTAACATCTGTATGAAGAACATATTTTTAATAATAATAATATTTATAATAAGGTGTACCTGGGGATTCTCAGCCCAAAGAAGCAAATAAACATACTACTCACCAGTCTCAATCTTGGAAAGGGGCACTGCACAGAAGGTTTGTGTTGACAAACCCATGACTTTGTGCATGCTGCCTTGTATCTTATTATCTCTAAATTGGAATTGGAACTTACTTGTCCTTTCCTTTTGCGTAATCTCATATGTTTTCACTTTTGTTGTTGTCACAATTTAACAAACCATAATATTCATATGTTCTGTAAAACTCTTTCATATGTTGCAATGATAAGGAAAATAAAACATAGTGGGAGGAGGTGGGGATGCGTCATCCATCTTTATATACAGCCTATGATTTAAACATAAACAGTCCAGAAACTTCTTAGTGAGATGAAGAGTTGCCTGTAACAAATTTAAAATTGTTAGCAAAAGTACTCACCAGCAATCTGCTCCTCAGTCAGCTGATCAGCCTGAAAACAAAACATATTGATAAACATTACAACTCAATATAGAAGTGTTAACAAGTAATACTTCTTTGTGCTTTTGGGCAAAACAAGTATAACAAATATTTTGGTGAGTACAGAGTAAATACAACTGTGAAACCACTGTTGAAAACATACAGTTTTGTTAAAACGCTGAAAGGTAAAAACCTGAACATGCTAGTTAAAAGATTTACTGATGGCATCTATGGCTGTGCATGCTGGAATGAGTTTACACTGACTACAAACTACTTCCAAAAACATTAACCCACTTGATTTAGAAATGTGTTCCACTGTTCAGTCTATTTTTGCAGTTACATAAGAACAAATACCTGAGCATTCATTTGAATCCACCATAACCATGAAACTAGTTACACAGGTTACTCACGTCTACGATACTGCAGGTAACAACTAAAATATAGCTAAAGCTTCATATCCCGGTTCGGACTAGACAGTATGCTGCCATGTAACATACTCTACCAACATTTTGATTGCAAATAGACACGTGTGTCTAGTAGTGTGTTCCAAATAGTGAGGGTATCTCACCATTTAAAACAATGGCAATAAACTATTGCAATTTCACAGGCTGTATATGAAGTAGGAAATCACAAACTTCTACAGTCACAGTTCACACCTCCAGTGGGTGAGTGTGTCATAGTCAAACGTGAATTCTTAGGAGATGTGACTAAAAGATCTTCAAGACAATAAGAGCTGCAAATTCCCAGCTGGCCAAAGAGGAGCACACAGTCATCCTTATTGTGTAAACAACCTGAAGAGATGTGTGAGTGCAAACTCACTCTAAACCAAGCTAATTCAAAATAGACTGATATTATCGCACAGTCAGATCCAGATATTGTTTATTTTCTAGCCGAAGACTAAGAATGATTTCAGATGCCAAGCAATTAAATTCAAGATTCAATTGAAGCTACTGAGATCCTGATTTATTGTGGTGAGAGGAATCCCAAAACTGTTTTGTTGTTAATCTTGATATCAATGTGGGCAACTTTTTAATTCACATAATGAAGTGCATCAAGAAGAAGCCTGCTTTGTAAGTGTTTCTATCAGAAATAGATGCGTATATTTCTTTTGGCAGAAATGTAGAAAAGGTATAAAATGCATAAAACATCATATATAATTAACATAAAGTATATACTAATATATAAAAATATATAATATGTATTATATGTCTGAATGTGAAGTTGTAACTGTGTGGGACATTGTAGAGAATGGTGTCCTTGTTGAATACTGAGACCTCTGCACCCAACCCCCCTTTCTTATTTATTTCATTCGTTACTTTTATTTTAACCTCTTTATATAATGTGAGGATATGTTATGTTATAATAAGTATGTTCAATCAGTTCACAATTTAACAAACTCATTATATTCATATGTTCTGTACAACTCTTTCATATGTTGCAATGACAAGGAAAAAAGAAACATAGTGGGAGTAGGTGGGGATGTGTCATCCAACTTTATATACAGCCTATGATTTAAACATAAACATTCCAGAAAACAGCTGATTCCTTTGATGTCTTAGACCGAGTGATGTCATCATTCTAGGATCCAGATCAAAGCCCAGATCAGCTTAGAAGTCAGAGACAGTCAGAAGAACCACACAAAGATTTGTGTTTCACTGCAATTCACTACAGAGAAGATTTCAACAGAGAATCAACAGTACCAATCGAACTTTTCAAA
Organism: Anabas testudineus; assembly: GCF_900324465.2. Taxonomy (NCBI): domain Eukaryota; kingdom Metazoa; phylum Chordata; class Actinopteri; order Anabantiformes; family Anabantidae; genus Anabas; species Anabas testudineus. The sequence goes on from NC_046622.1 coordinate 18,251,410, forward strand.
GCCATGGCTCAAACCCAGACCATGACTAAAACTCAGACCATGGCTCAAACTGAGACCATGGATCAAACTGAGACCGTGGCTCAAACTGAGACCATGGATCAAACTGAGACCATGGATCAAACTCGGACCACACCATGCAGAGGGGGATATGTTTCTCGTGGCCGTCCATTTTATCACAGGCCAGCAAATGATCCTTACCAGGAGATTCATCAATTGAGGATCCGGCTTTATAATTGTGAGCAGTACAACTGGAACCTGCGGGATACGGTAGACAGCATGGTGCAGAACCCTCCCCATAAGCAGGTCCAAAATCTGAAGGAGCAGCTGGAGGCCAAGCAAAAGGAGCTGGAGGCCAAAGAGAAGGAGCTTGTGCAGGAAAGTGAGACGTTTCTGGAGCGCAACAAAAAACATGAGATGTTAATGTCCGACCTCTCAGATCGTTTTAAGTTGAAGGTGGAGGAGAAACAGACCGCAGAGTTCAACTATCAGCAGGAGCTCAACAAGGGGAAAGCACAGCTGGAAGAAGAACAAAGCCAAGTGTTACAGCAACAACAGCAGCTGAGCGAACTGAGAGAGCAGCTGTGCCAAAAGGAAAGCGAAAACCTTCTGCTCCACAAGGACAAACAGAGTCTCACTGAGAAATTCACACAGGCCACCATCCAGCAGCTGAAGACAGAAGCAGAAAACCGCTTTGTCGAAAAAACCTGGCAGACAAAATACAACAGTCTGCAGGACAACATCAACAAGAAACTCACAGAGAAACAGGAGAGCTGTGAGGAAAGACTTAAACAGGTGGAGGACGAGATGAGGAGGCTGCAGGAGGAGAACACCAAGCTGGTGGAGGAAAAGACACAGCTGGAGAAAGACCACGAGAAACTGTTGGAGGACAAGACACGGCTAGAGAAAAACAATAAGGAACTGGACGAGGACAAAACCAAACTGGGAGAGGACATGAAAAACCTGGAGGAGGAAAAGATCAAACTGGAGCAGCGCTGCCTCACACTTCAAACCAAGAGGAGACGTTTTTGGTTTCACTCCAAGAAGAAGCCGGAGAACCAGGCTGCACCGACACAGGGGGACAGCCAGGTAAGTAAAAAAGAAAAGACGGAGAAGAAACTGAAGGAGAAACAACAAAAGGAGGCAGAGAAGAAGAAAGAAAGGGAGGAGAAAAAGGAGCTGAAGGAGAAACAGAAGATGGAGAAGAAGAAAGAGAAGGAGGAGAAGGAAAAGAAGAAGAGGAGCTGGAGCTGGATGCACAAGAAGCCCAAGTGTGACAGCGACAGTAAGGTGGAGGAGGTTGCTACTACTTCCCATTAGCTTCCTCCTCAGTCCCCTTCACCTCTCCACCCTCCTTTCAACCCTAAATCCACCCCCCCATACCCATCTCCTTTACTCCCTCTCCCACCCCTCCTTTTCTCCACCCTCTTTTCACTAACCCTCTACCCTTCCCCTGTCTCCCTCACCCCCTTCGTCCCTTTACCCCACCCCACATCCTTCCCCCACCCCCCTTTATTCTTCCCCCACCGTCCTTTCCTCCTACTATCTCCCTCACCCCCATTCCTCACCCCGTAACACTCCCCCTCCATCCTGCATTCCCTCCATAGAATTCAGGATGGGGGGAGTTTACTTCAGGACAGCACGGAGACTCACAGAAACACCGCCACCTGTGAGGGTGGAGGGTGTTTCTGTGTGGAGTTTGTATGTTCTCCCCGTGTCTGTGTGGGTTTTCCCCTGGTGCTCAGGTTTCCTCCCACATCCCCGAAACATGCAAACCTTTCTACCCAAATAAACCACCCACAACCACATATCTGCACGCATCTGGCTCCAGAATCAATAGTTACTATATTTCAGTTGTAAAGTAGCGTCTGTTCAATCATAGTTTTAAATATTTAGAATCTATAATGCAGAATTTTAAACCAGCTAAAATTACTAATAATTGCCCATCACCAGCTACAGCATTAAAATTCAGTTTTATTAAGTAGCCTTTTGAATGCACCATTGTATTGGTTTATTTTACACCTCTTGTACTGGTGTGTCAGACTGAAAACTTCACCAGGTTAAACCCTGTGCAGGGCTTTTCTGGTACTGCACATCACATTTCCTCACATTCTGAAGTACTTGTTATGTTTTCTTCATGATTTTGTGCTATGTCTGAAGGAATCTTACTTTTTACTATATTAATCTAACATCTGTATGAAGAACATATTTTTAATAATAATAATATTTATAATAAGGTGTACCTGGGGATTCTCAGGCCAAAGAAGCAAATAAACATACTACTCACCAGTCTCAATCTTGGAAAGGGGCACTGCATAGAAGGTTTGTGTTGACAAACCCATGACTTTGTGCATGCTGCCTTGTATCTTATTATCTCTAAATTGGAATTGGAACTTACTTGTCCTTTCCTTTTGCGTAATCTCAAATGTTTTCACTTTTGTTGTTGTCACAATTTAACAAACCATAATATTCATATGTTCTGTACAACTCTTTCATATGTTGCAATGATAAGGAAAAAAAAACATAGTGGGAGGAGGTGGGGATGCGTCATCCATCTTTATATACAGCCTATTATTTAAACATAAACAGTCCAGAAACTTCTTAGTGAGATGAAGAGTTGCCTGTAACAAATTTAAAATTGTTAGCATAGGACTCACCAGCAATCTGCTCCTCAGTCAGCTGATCAGCCTGAAAACAAAACATATTCATAAACATTACAACTCAATAGAGAAGTGTTAACAAGTAATACTTCTTTGTGCTTTTGGGCAAAACAAGTATAACAAATATTTTGGTGAGTACAGAGTAAATACAACTGTGAAACCACTGTTGAAAACATACAGTTTTGTTAAATCGCTGAAAGGTAAAAACCTGAACATGCTAGTTAAAAGATTTACTGATGGCATCTATGGCTGTGCATGCTGCAATGAGTTTACACTGACTACAAACTACTTCCAAAAACATTATCCAACTTGATTTAGAAATGTGTTCCACTGTTCAGTCTATTTTTGCAATTACAAAAAAACAAATACCTGAGCATTCATTTGAATCCACCATAACCATGAAACTAGTTACACAGGTTACTCACGTCTACGATACTTCAGGTAACAACTAAAATATAGCTAAAGCTTCACAGCCCGGTTCGAACTAGACAGTATGCTGCCATGTAACATACCCTACCAACATTTTGATTGCAAATAGACACGTGTGTCTAGTAGTGTGTTCCAAATAGTGAGGGTATCTCACCATTTAAAACAATGGCAATAAACTATTGCAATTTCACAGGCTGTATATGAAGTAGGAAATCACAAACTTCTACAGTCACAGTTCACACCTCCAGTGTGTGAGTGTGTCATAGTCAAAAGTGAATTGTTAGGAGATGTGACTAAAAGATCTTCAAGACAATAAGAGCTGCAAATTCCCAGCTGGCCAAAGAGGAGCACAGAGTCATCCAACCAAGCTAATTCAAAATAGACTGATATTATCACACAGTCAGATTAAGATATTGTTTATTTTCTGGCCGAAGACTAAGAATGATTTCAGATGCCAAGCAATTAAATTCAAGATTCAATTGAAGCTACTGAGATCCTGATTTATTGTGCTGAGAGGAATCCCAAAACTGTTTTTGTTGTTAATCTGATATCAATGTGGGCAACTTTTTAATTCACACAATGAAGTGCATCAAGAAGAAGCCTGCTTTGTAAGTGTTTCTATCAGAAATAGATGCGTATATTTCTTTTGTCAGAAATGTAGAAAAGGTAAAAAATGCATAAAACATCATATATAATTAACATTAAGTATATACTAATATATAAAAATATATAATATGTATTATATGTCTGAATGTGAAATTGTAACTGTGTGGGACATTGTAGAGAATGGTGTCCTTGTTGAATACTGAGACCTCTGCACCCAACCCCCCTTTCTTATTTATTTTATTTGTTACATTTATTTTAACCTCTTTATATAATGTGAGGATATGTTATGTTATAATAAGTATGTTCAATCAGTTCACAATTTAACAAACTCATTATATTCATATGTTCTGTACAACTCTTTCATATGTTGCAATGACAAGGAAAACAAAAACAGAGTGGGAGTAGGTGGGGATGTGTCATCCAACTTTATATACAGCCTATGATTTAAACATAAACAGTCCAGAAAACAGCTGATTCCTTTGATGTCATAGACCGAGTGATGTCATCATTCTAGGATCCAGATCAAAGCCCAGATCAGCTTAGAAGTCAGAGACAGTCAGAAGAACCACACAAAGATTTGTGTTTCACTGCGATTCACTACGGAGAAGATTTCAACAGAGAATCAACAGTATCAATCGAACTTTTCAAAGCCATGGCTGAAACTCAGACCATGACTAAAACTCAGACCATGACTAAAACTCAGACCATGACTAAAACTCAGACCATGACTAAAACTCAGACCATGGATCAAACTGAGACCGTGGATCAAACTCAGACCATGGATCAAACTGAGACCATGGCTCAAACTGAGACCATGGCTCAAACTGAGACCATGGATCAAACTCAGACCATGGATCAAACTCGGACCACACCATGCAGAGGGGGATATGTTTCTCGTGGCCGTCCATTTTATCACAGGCCAGCAAATGATCCTTACCAGGAGATTCATCAATTGAGGATCCGGCTTTATAATTGTGAGCAGTACAACTGGAACCTGCGGGATACGGTAGACAGCATGGTGCAGAACCCTCCCCATAAGCAGGTCCAAAATCTGAAGGAGCAGCTGGAGGCCAAGCAAAAGGAGCTGGAGGCCAAAGAGAAGGAGCTTGTGCAGGAAAGTGAGACGTTTCTGGAGCGCAACAAAAAACATGAGATGTTAATGTCCGACCACTCTGATCATTTTAAGTTGAAGGTGGAGGAGAAACAGACCGCAGAGTTCAACTATCAGCAGGAGCTCAACAAGGGGAAAGCACAGCTGGAAGAAGAACAAAGCCAAGTGCTACAGCAACAACAGCAGCTGAGCGAACTGAGAGAGCAGCTGTGCCAAAAGGAAAGTGAAAACCTTCAGCTCCAGAAAGACAAACAGAGTCTCACTGAGAAATTCACACAGGCCACCATCCAGCAGCTGAAGACAGAAGCAGAAAACCGCTTTGTCGAAAAAACCTGGCAGACAAAATACAACAGTCTGCAGGACAACATCAACAAGAAACTCACAGAGAAACAGGAGAGCTGTGAGGAAAGACTTAAACAGGTGGAGGACGAGATGAGGAGGCTGCAGGAGGAGAACACCAAGCTGGTGGAGGAAAAGACACAGCTGGAGAAAGACCACGAGAAACTGTTGGAGGACAAGACACGGCTAGAGAAGAACAATAAGGAACTGGACGAGGACAAAACCAAACTGGGAGAGGACATGAAAAACCTGGAGGAGGAAAAGATCAAACTGGAGCAGCGCTGCCTCACACTTCAAACCAAGAGGAGACGTTTCTGGTTTCACTCCAAGAAGAAGCCGGAGAACCAGGCTGCACCGACACAGGGGGACAGCCAGGTAAGTAAAAAAGAAAAGACGGAGAAGAAACTGAAGGAGAAACAACAAAAGGAGGCAGAGAAGAAGAAAGAAAGGGAGGAGAAAAAGGAGCTGAAGGAGAAACAGAAGATGGAGAAGAAGAAAGAGAAGGAGGAGAAGGAAAAGAAGAAGAGGAGCTGGAGCTGGATGCACAAGAAGCCCAAGTGTGACAGCGACAGTAAGGTGGAGGAGGTTGCTACTACTTCCCATTAGCTTCCTCCTCAGTCCCCTTCACCTCTCCACCCTCCTTTCAACCCTAAATCCACCCCCCCATACCCATCTCCTTTACTCCCTCTCCCACCCCTCCTTTTCTCCACCCTCTTTTCACTAACCCTCTACCCTTCCCCTGTCTCCCTCACCCCCTTCGTCCCTTTACCCCACCCCACATCCTTCCCCCACCCCCCTTTATTCTTCCCCCACCGTCCTTTCCTCCTACTATCTCCCTCACCCCCATTCCTCACCCCGTAACACTCCCCCTCCATCCTGCATTCCCTCCATAGAATTCAGGATGGGGGGAGTTTACTTCAGGACAGCACGGAGACTCACAGAAACACCGCCACCTGTGAGGGTGGAGGGTGTTTCTGTGTGGAGTTTGTATGTTCTCCCCGTGTCTGTGTGGGTTTTCCCCTGGTGCTCAGGTTTCCTCCCACATCCCCGAAACATGCAAACCTTTCTACCCAAATAAACCACCCACAACCACATATCTGCACGCATCTGGCTCCAGAATCAATAGTTACTATATTTCAGTTGTAAAGTAGCGTCTGTTCAATCATAGTTTTAAATATTTAGAATCTATAATGCAGAATTTTAAACCAGCTAAAATTACTAATAATTGCCCATCACCAGCTACAGCATTAAAATTCAGTTTTATTAAGTAGCCTTTTGAATGCACCATTGTATTGGTTTATTTTACACCTCTTGTACTGGTGTGTCAGACTGAAAACTTCACCAGGTTAAACCCTGTGCAGGGCTTTTCTGGTACTGCACATCACATTTCCTCACATTCTGAAGTACTTGTTATGTTTTCTTCATGATTTTGTGCTATGTCTGAAGGAATCTTACTTTTTACTATATTAATCTAACATCTGTATGAAGAACATATTTTTAATAATAATAATATTTATAATAAAGTGTACCTGGGGATTCTCAGGCCAAAGAAGCAAATAAACATACTACTCACCAGTCTCAATCTTGGAAAGGGGCACTGCATAGAAGGTTTGTGTTGACAAACCCATGACTTTGTGCATGCTGCCTTGTATCTTATTATCTCTAAATTGGAATTGGAACTTACTTGTCCTTTCCTTTTGCGTAATCTCAAATGTTTTCACTTTTGTTGTTGTCACAATTTAACAAACCATAATATTCATATGTTCTGTACAACTCTTTCATATGTTGCAATGATAAGGAAAAAAAAACATAGTGGGAGGAGGTGGGGATGCGTCATCCATCTTTATATACAGCCTATGATTTAAACATAAACAGTCCAGAAACTTCTTAGTGAGATGAAGAGTTGCCTGTAACAAATTTAAAATTGTTAGCATAGGACTCACCAGCAATCTGCTCCTCAGTCAGCTGATCAGCCTGAAAACAAAACATATTCATAAACATTACAACTCAATAGAGAAGTGTTAACAAGTAATACTTCTTTGTGCTTTTGGGCAAAACAAGTATAACAAATATTTTGGTGAGTACAGAGTAAATACAACTGTGAAACCACTGTTGAAAACATACAGTTTTGTTAAATCGCTGAAAGGTAAAAACCTGAACATGCTAGTTAAAAGATTTACTGATGGCATCTATGGCTGTGCATGCTGCAATGAGTTTACACTGACTACAAACTACTTCCAAAAACATTATCCAACTTGATTTAGAAATGTGTTCCACTGTTCAGTCTATTTTTGCAATTACAAAAAAACAAATACCTGAGCATTCATTTGAATCCACCATAACCATGAAACTAGTTACACAGGTTACTCACGTCTACGATACTTCAGGTAACAACTAAAATATAGCTAAAGCTTCACAGCCCGGTTCGAACTAGACAGTATGCTGCCATGTAACATACCCTACCAACATTTTGATTGCAAATAGACACGTGTGTCTAGTAGTGTGTTCCAAATAGTGAGGGTATCTCACCATTTAAAACAATGGCAATAAACTATTGCAATTTCACAGGCTGTATATGAAGTAGGAAATCACAAACTTCTACAGTCACAGTTCACACCTCCAGTGTGTGAGTGTGTCATAGTCAAAAGTGAATTGTTAGGAGATGTGACTAAAAGATCTTCAAGACAATAAGAGCTGCAAATTCCCAGCTGGCCAAAGAGGAGCACAGAGTCATCCAACCAAGCTAATTCAAAATAGACTGATATTATCACACAGTCAGATTAAGATATTGTTTATTTTCTGGCCGAAGACTAAGAATGATTTCAGATGCCAAGCAATTAAATTCAAGATTCAATTGAAGCTACTGAGATCCTGATTTATTGTGCTGAGAGGAATCCCAAAACTGTTTTTGTTGTTAATCTGATATCAATGTGGGCAACTTTTTAATTCACACAATGAAGTGCATCAAGAAGAAGCCTGCTTTGTAAGTGTTTCTATCAGAAATAGATGCGTATATTTCTTTTGTCAGAAATGTAGAAAAGGTAAAAAATGCATAAAACATCATATATAATTAACATTAAGTATATACTAATATATAAAAATATATAATATGTATTATATGTCTGAATGTGAAATTGTAACTGTGTGGGACATTGTAGAGAATGGTGTCCTTGTTGAATACTGAGACCTCTGCACCCAACCCCCCTTTCTTATTTATTTTATTTGTTACATTTATTTTAACCTCTTTATATAATGTGAGGATATGTTATGTTATAATAAGTATGTTCAATCAGTTCACAATTTAACAAACTCATTATATTCATATGTTCTGTACAACTCTTTCATATGTTGCAATGACAAGGAAAACAAAAACAGAGTGGGAGTAGGTGGGGATGTGTCATCCAACTTTATATACAGCCTATGATTTAAACATAAACAGTCCAGAAAACAGCTGATTCCTTTGATGTCATAGACCGAGTGATGTCATCATTCTAGGATCCAGATCAAAGCCCAGATCAGCTTAGAAGTCAGAGACAGTCAGAAGAACCACACAAAGATTTGTGTTTCACTGCGATTCACTACGGAGAAGATTTCAACAGAGAATCAACAGTATCAATCGAACTTTTCAAAGCCATGGCTGAAACTCAGACCATGACTAAAACTCAGACCATGACTAAAACTCAGACCATGACTAAAACTCAGACCATGACTAAAACTCAGACCATGGATCAAACTGAGACCGTGGATCAAACTCAGACCATGGATCAAACTGAGACCATGGCTCAAACTGAGACCATGGCTCAAACTGAGACCATGGATCAAACTCAGACCATGGATCAAACTCGGACCACACCATGCAGAGGGGGATATGTTTCTCGTGGCCGTCCATTTTATCACAGGCCAGCAAATGATCCTTACCAGGAGATTCATCAATTGAGGATCCGGCTTTATAATTGTGAGCAGTACAACTGGAACCTGCGGGATACGGTAGACAGCATGGTGCAGAACCCTCCCCATAAGCAGGTCCAAAATCTGAAGGAGCAGCTGGAGGCCAAGCAAAAGGAGCTGGAGGCCAAAGAGAAGGAGCTTGTGCAGGAAAGTGAGACGTTTCTGGAGCGCAACAAAAAACATGAGATGTTAATGTCCGACCACTCTGATCATTTTAAGTTGAAGGTGGAGGAGAAACAGACCGCAGAGTTCAACTATCAGCAGGAGCTCAACAAGGGGAAAGCACAGCTGGAAGAAGAACAAAGCCAAGTGCTACAGCAACAACAGCAGCTGAGCGAACTGAGAGAGCAGCTGTGCCAAAAGGAAAGTGAAAACCTTCAGCTCCAGAAAGACAAACAGAGTCTCACTGAGAAATTCACACAGGCCACCATCCAGCAGCTGAAGACAGAAGCAGAAAACCGCTTTGTCGAAAAAACCTGGCAGACAAAATACAACAGTCTGCAGGACAACATCAACAAGAAACTCACAGAGAAACAGGAGAGCTGTGAGGAAAGACTTAAACAGGTGGAGGACGAGATGAGGAGGCTGCAGGAGGAGAACACCAAGCTGGTGGAGGAAAAGACACAGCTGGAGAAAGACCACGAGAAACTGTTGGAGGACAAGACACGGCTAGAGAAGAACAATAAGGAACTGGACGAGGACAAAACCAAACTGGGAGAGGACATGAAAAACCTGGAGGAGGAAAAGATCAAACTGGAGCAGCGCTGCCTCACACTTCAAACCAAGAGGAGACGTTTCTGGTTTCACTCCAAGAAGAAGCCGGAGAACCAGGCTGCACCGACACAGGGGGACAGCCAGGTAAGTAAAAAAGAAAAGACGGAGAAGAAACTGAAGGAGAAACAACAAAAGGAGGCAGAGAAGAAGAAAGAAAGGGAGGAGAAAAAGGAGCTGAAGGAGAAACAGAAGATGGAGAAGAAGAAAGAGAAGGAGGAGAAGGAAAAGAAGAAGAGGAGCTGGAGCTGGATGCACAAGAAGCCCAAGTGTGACAGCGACAGTAAGGTGGAGGAGGTTGCTACTACTTCCCATTAGCTTCCTCCTCAGTCCCCTTCACCTCTCCACCCTCCTTTCAACCCTAAATCCACCCCCCCATACCCATCTCCTTTACTCCCTCTCCCACCCCTCCTTTTCTCCACCCTCTTTTCACTAACCCTCTACCCTTCCCCTGTCTCCCTCACCCCCTTCGTCCCTTTACCCCACCCCACATCCTTCCCCCACCCCCCTTTATTCTTCCCCCACCGTCCTTTCCTCCTACTATCTCCCTCACCCCCATTCCTCACCCCGTAACACTCCCCCTCCATCCTGCATTCCCTCCATAGAATTCAGGATGGGGGGAGTTTACTTCAGGACAGCACGGAGACTCACAGAAACACCGCCACCTGTGAGGGTGGAGGGTGTTTCTGTGTGGAGTTTGTATGTTCTCCCCGTGTCTGTGTGGGTTTTCCCCTGGTGCTCAGGTTTCCTCCCACATCCCCGAAACATGCAAACCTTTCTACCCAAATAAACCACCCACAACCACATATCTGCACGCATCTGGCTCCAGAATCAATAGTTACTATATTTCAGTTGTAAAGTAGCGTCTGTTCAATCATAGTTTTAAATATTTAGAATCTATAATGCAGAATTTTAAACCAGCTAAAATTACTAATAATTGCCCATCACCAGCTACAGCATTAAAATTCAGTTTTATTAAGTAGCCTTTTGAATGCACCATTGTATTGGTTTATTTTACACCTCTTGTACTGGTGTGTCAGACTGAAAACTTCACCAGGTTAAACCCTGTGCAGGGCTTTTCTGGTACTGCACATCACATTTCCTCACATTCTGAAGTACTTGTTATGTTTTCTTCATGATTTTGTGCTATGTCTGAAGGAATCTTACTTTTTACTATATTAATCTAACATCTGTATGAAGAACATATTTTTAATAATAATAATATTTATAATAAAGTGTACCTGGGGATTCTCAGGCCAAAGAAGCAAATAAACATACTACTCACCAGTCTCAATCTTGGAAAGGGGCACTGCATAGAAGGTTTGTGTTGACAAACCCATGACTTTGTGCATGCTGCCTTGTATCTTATTATCTCTAAATTGGAATTGGAACTTACTTGTCCTTTCCTTTTGCGTAATCTCAAATGTTTTCACTTTTGTTGTTGTCACAATTTAACAAACCATAATATTCATATGTTCTGTACAACTCTTTCATATGTTGCAATGATAAGGAAAAAAAAACATAGTGGGAGGAGGTGGGGATGCGTCATCCATCTTTATATACAGCCTATGATTTAAACATAAACAGTCCAGAAACTTCTTAGTGAGATGAAGAGTTGCCTGTAACAAATTTAAAATTGTTAGCATAGGACTCACCAGCAATCTGCTCCTCAGTCAGCTGATCAGCCTGAAAACAAAACATATTCATAAACATTACAACTCAATAGAGAAGTGTTAACAAGTAATACTTCTTTGTGCTTTTGGGCAAAACAAGTATAACAAATATTTTGGTGAGTACAGAGTAAATACAACTGTGAAACCACTGTTGAAAACATACAGTTTTGTTAAATCGCTGAAAGGTAAAAACCTGAACATGCTAGTTAAAAGATTTACTGATGGCATCTATGGCTGTGCATGCTGCAATGAGTTTACACTGACTACAAACTACTTCCAAAAACATTATCCAACTTGATTTAGAAATGTGTTCCACTGTTCAGTCTATTTTTGCAATTACAAAAAAACAAATACCTGACCATTCATTTGAATCCACCATAACCATGAAACTAGTTACACAGGTTACTCACGTCTACGATACTTCAGGTAACAACTAAAATATAGCTAAAGCTTCACAGCCCGGTTCGAACTAGACAGTATGCTGCCATGTAACATACCCTACCAACATTTTGATTGCAAATAGACACGTGTGTCTAGTAGTGTGTTCCAAATAGTGAGGGTATCTCACCATTTAAAACAATGGCAATAAACTATTGCAATTTCACAGGCTGTATATGAAGTAGGAAATCACAAACTTCTACAGTCACAGTTCACACCTCCAGTGTGTGAGTGTGTCATAGTCAAAAGTGAATTGTTAGGAGATGTGACTAAAAGATCTTCAAGACAATAAGAGCTGCAAATTCCCAGCTGGCCAAAGAGGAGCACAGAGTCATCCAACCAAGCTAATTCAAAATAGACTGATATTATCACACAGTCAGATTAAGATATTGTTTATTTTCTGGCCGAAGACTAAGAATGATTTCAGATGCCAAGCAATTAAATTCAAGATTCAATTGAAGCTACTGAGATCCTGATTTATTGTGGTGAGAGGAATCCCAAAACTGTTTTTGTTGTTAATCTGATATCAATGTGGGCAACTTTTTAATTCACACAATGAAGTGCATCAAGAAGAAGCCTGCTTTGTAAGTGTTTCTATCAGAAATAGATGCGTATATTTCTTTTGTCAGAAATGTAGAAAAGGTAAAAAATGCATAAAACATCATATATAATTAACATTAAGTATATACTAATATATAAAAATATATAATATGTATTATATGTCTGAATGTGAAATTGTAACTGTGTGGGACATTGTAGAGAATGGTGTCCTTGTTGAATACTGAGACCTCTGCACCCAACCCCCCTTTCTTATTTATTTTATTTGTTACATTTATTTTAACCTCTTTATATAATGTGAGGATATGTTATGTTATAATAAGTATGTTCAATCAGTTCACAATTTAACAAACTCATTATATTCATATGTTCTGTACAACTCTTTCATATGTTGCAATGACAAGGAAAACAAAAACAGAGTGGGAGTAGGTGGGGATGTGTCATCCAACTTTATATACAGCCTATGATTTAAACATAAACAGTCCAGAAAACAGCTGATTCCTTTGATGTCATAGACCGAGTGATGTCATCATTCTAGGATCCAGATCAAAGCCCAGATCAGCTTAGAAGTCAGAGACAGTCAGAAGAACCACACAAAGATTTGTGTTTCACTGCGATTCACTACGGAGAAGATTTCAACAGAGAATCAACAGTATCAATCGAACTTTTCAAAGCCATGGCTGAAACTCAGACCATGACTAAAACTCAGACCATGACTAAAACTCAGACCATGACTAAAACTCAGACCATGACTAAAACTCAGACCATGACTAAAACTCAGACCATGGATCAAACTGAGACCGTGGATCAAACTCAGACCATGGATCAAACTGAGACCATGGCTCAAACTGAGACCATGGCTCAAACTGAGACCATGGATCAAACTCAGACCATGGATCAAACTCGGACCACACCATGCAGAGGGGGATATGTTTCTCGTGGCCGTCCATTTTATCACAGGCCAGCAAATGATCCTTACCAGGAGATTCATCAATTGAGGATCCGGCTTTATAATTGTGAGCAGTACAACTGGAACCTGCGGGATACGGTAGACAGCATGGTGCAGAACCCTCCCCATAAGCAGGTCCAAAATCTGAAGGAGCAGCTGGAGGCCAAGCAAAAGGAGCTGGAGGCCAAAGAGAAGGAGCTTGTGCAGGAAAGTGAGACGTTTCTGGAGCGCAACAAAAAACATGAGATGTTAATGTCCGACCACTCTGATCATTTTAAGTTGAAGGTGGAGGAGAAACAGACCGCAGAGTTCAACTATCAGCAGGAGCTCAACAAGGGGAAAGCACAGCTGGAAGAAGAACAAAGCCAAGTGCTACAGCAACAACAGCAGCTGAGCGAACTGAGAGAGCAGCTGTGCCAAACAGAAAGCGAAAACCTTCAGCTCCAGAAAGACAAACAGAGTCTCACTGAGAAATTCACACAGGCCACCATCCAGCAGCTGAAGACAGAAGCAGAAAACCGCTTTGTCGAAAAAACCTGGCAGACAAAATACAACAGTCTGCAGGACAACATCAACAAGAAACTCACAGAGAAACAGGAGAGCTGTGAGGAAAGACTTAAACAGGTGGAGGACGAGATGAGGAGGCTGCAGGAGGAGAACACCAAGCTGGTGGAGGAAAAGACACAGCTGGAGAAAGACCACGAGAAACTGTTGGAGGACAAGACACGGCTAGAGAAAAACAATAAGGAACTGGACGAGGACAAAACCAAACTGGGAGAGGACGTGAAAAACCTGGAGGAGGAAAAGATCAAACTGGAGCAGCGCTGCCTCACACTTCAAACCAAGAGGAGACGTTTCTGGTTTCACTCCAAGAAGAAGCCGGAGAACCAGGCTGCACCGACACAGGGGGACAGCCAGGTAAGTAAAAAAGAAAAGACGGAGAAGAAACTGAAGGAGAAACAACAAAAGGAGGCAGAGAAGAAGAAAGAAAGGGAGCCGAAAAAGGAGTTGAAAGAGAAACAGAAGATGGAGAAGAAGAAAGAGAAGGAGGAGAAGGAAAAGAAGAAGAGGAGCTGGAGCTGGATGCACAAGAAGCCCAAGTGTGACAGCGACAGTAAGGTGGAGGAAGTTGCTACCACTTCCCATTAGCTTCCTCCTCAGTCACCTCTCCACCCTCCTTTCAACCCTACATCCACCCCCCCATCCCCATCTCCTTTACTCCCTCTCCCACCCCTCCTTTTCTCCACCCTCTTTTCCCTAACCCTCTACCCTTCCCCTGTCTCCCTCACCCCCTTCATCCCTTTACCCCACCCCACATCCTTCCCCCACCGTCCTTTCCTCCTACTATCTCCCTCACCCCCATACCTCACCCCGTAACACTCCCCCTCCAGCCTGCATTCCCTCCATAGAATTCAGGATGGGGGGAGTTTACTTCAGGACAGCACGGAGACTCACAGAAACACCGCCACCTGTGAGGGTGGAGGGTGTTTCTGTGTGGAGTTTGTATGTTCTCCCCGTGTCTGTGTGGGTTTCCCCCTGGTGCTCAGGTTTCCTCCCACATCCCCGAAACATGCAAACCTTTCTACCCAAATAAACCACCCACAACCACATATCTGCACGCATCTGGCTCCAGAATCAATAGTTACTATATTTCAGTTGTAAAGTAGCGTCTGTTCAATCATAGTTTTAAATATTTAGAATCTATCATGCAGAATTTTAAACCAGCTAAAATTACTAATAATTGCCCATCACCAGCTACAGCATTAAAATTCAGTTTTATTAAGTAGCATTTTGAATGCACCATTGTATTGGTTTATTTTACACCTCTTGTACTGGTGTGTCAGACTGAAAACTTCACCAGGTTAAACCCTGTGCAGGGCTTTTCTGGTACTGCACATCACATTTCCTCACATTCTGAAGTACTTGTTATGTTTTCTTCATGATTTTGTGCTATGTCTGAAGGAATCTTACTTTTTACTATATTAATCTAACATCTGTATGAAGAACATATTTTTAATAATAATAATAAAAGCTATATTACGGTGTACCTGGGGATTCTCAGCCCATTCCTCATGGTGAATGGTGTCCACTTTTTTGATTGTTGGGTCCGTGTGCTGCAGCCACCTTTTTCAAATCCCTTCAGAGATTCTCTGTGGGGTTCCCGCAGGTGACTGTGATGACCAATTTACAATCTTCCAGAACCTCTTCTGCAGCCAAAGCCTCGGTGGACTTTGAGGTATGCTGGGATCATTGGGCCTCATTTACAAAGCATTCTTTGCGAAGAACTAATGAACAGTGTTCATGTTTGCACTGTTGTCCAGTCAGTGACACACTCAACATGGCTGCAAAAACGCATCATGTCCCAGTGTTATACGACATGAATATACGACACTTCACAGGTTTGTGTTGACAAACCCATGACTTTGTGCATGCTGCCTTGAATCTTATTATCTCTAAATTGTACAGCACCAGCAAATAAAATTATGAACTGTGTGCTGTTTTAAAGTGCATGGCATGGAATAGTTTTCCCTAATAGGACAATGTGCTAAGATAAGTTAAGTTAAGATAAAATAAGATAAGTTTTAGTGTCATTGCAACATCGTACAACCAGATTAAGGTGCCAAACAGTCTGTGCTATGCATAAAATAAAAAATAAAAATAAATAAATAACTTAAAATCAGTACAAAAGAAAACAAACATCAAGTAAACAAAAGAACTTCACACACTGGAGCAGCTCAAATGAAGCAGACACAACCCATGCCAGTAAGCATTCTGTCACAGTTCCACTTTATAGCATTACAGCATGTAATGTGGTTACTGCTATGGGATTTTTAAGTCCGTCAGTCCTAGTTTTGGTTGACCTGGACCTTCTCCCTGATGGCAGCAATTCAAAGAGAGAGTGTCCAGAGTGTGTAATGTCCGAGGGCAACCGGTGATCCTCTGTGCAGTTTTAATGACCCTCTGGAGAGCTTTCCTCTATTTCACTGTAAATAAGAGAGAAAAGAAGAAAAAGAAAAGCAACGGAAAACAAGGAAGAGAGGATCTAAGTGAATCAAGACAGGTCCCCCCAGCAGATTAGCTCTGTAGAAGCTACACCTTAAAAAGCCACATGTCTGTCTGTCTCTTTCTCTAATGTAGCTAACTAACATCGTTTTTACTGAACAAATGTGAAGCTTGGTTCAGTACCATAGACCCCTGTGCCAACTGTTGCTCGACAGTGCTTGCTGCTTTGTGTTTGTGTGTAGTCCTTCATAATGTCAGGATACGATTCTTCATGATCAGGAATTATATAAACACACACACAAGAGCTAAAAAACTGAATAAAAGTGTTTTTGCTTTGTGTCCATTTGTTTCTAACTATACGCGGCAAGGCAGCTGAAGTGTTGCATTATGGGATCTGTAGTTTATCACGTTACCAACGCTTCATATCTCCGGACCATTAAAAACAATTATATATAAAATTATCTCGTGGGCCTTGAGTTTGACACATATGGTCTACTGCACCAAGCATTGTCTGGTTCAATGCGGGGGGAAGGGAGGTGTAGAAGGAGGGGTGGCAAAGAGGATCATTCAGCAGGAGCAGAATGCGGCTCCGCGTTATAGCGCAATACGTAACGGGGGAGATGCTGTCATGGTGGGTGCTGCAGCAATTTGTTGTAGGGGATGACAAAATGGTAGTTAGAAAATCACAGAGAACCAACAGTACCAGTCCAGTACCATCCTCGATAGCTCATCATCATTCCAATCCCACATCAATAACATCACCAGGTCTGCTTACTTTCATCTACGGAACATTAATCGTCTCCGTCCCTCCCTCACCTCCCATACGACTTCCATCCTTGTTCATAGCCTTGTTACCTCTCGTATCGACTACTGCAACTCTATTCTCTTCGGCCCCCCAAAAAATCACTTCATAAGCTCCAACTGTTCCAGAACTCAGCCGCTCACATCACCACCAAAACCTCCACATCCGAACACATTACCCCTGTTCTACAACAACTCCACTGGCTTCCTGTCAAATATAGAATTGACTTTAAAATCCTTCTGTATGCCTTTAAGACTATTCACAACCTAGCCCCCCATATCTGTCCGATCTCCTCCACATTGCCACCTCCACTCATTCACTCAGGTCTTCCTCCGCCATCCACCTCAATGTCCCCCCTGCCCGTCTTAGCACCATGGGGAGCAGAGCTTTTAGCCGTTCTGCCCCTACTCTTTGGAATTCACTACCACAGGACATCCGTAACACTGACTCTCTTTAAATCCAAACTCAAAACCTACCTGTTCAAGATTGCCTATTCACTTTAATCTACTTTTGTACTTGTATAGTCTGTTTTGATTTATTGTGTTAATTTACTTGTATAGTCTGTTTTGATTTATTGTGTTAATTTACTTGTATAGTCTGTTATGATTTATTGTGTTGTGTGTGATTGTACAGTGTCCTTGAGTGTTGTGAAAGGCGGTTTAAATAAAATGTATTATTATTATTACTATTATTATTATTATTATTATTATTATTAGTTGTACTTTTCAAAGCTAGGCTCAAACTCAGACCGTGGATCAAACTGAGACCATGGCTCAAACTGAGACCATGGATCAAACTCAGACCATAGATCAAACTCGGACCACACCATGCAGAGGGGGATATGTTTCTCGTGGCCGTCCATTTTACCACAGGCCAGCAAATGATCCTTACCAGGAGATTCATCAATTGAGGATCCGGCTTTATAATTGTGAGCAGTACAACTGGAACCTGCGGGATACGGTAGACAGCATGGTGCAGAACCCTCCCCATAAGGGAGGCTGCAGGAGGAGAACACCAAGCTGGTGGAGGAAAAGACACAGCTGGAGAAAGACCACGAGAAACTGTTGGAGGACAAGACACGTCTAGAGAAAAACAATAAGGAACTGGACGAGGACAAAACCAAACTGGGAGAGGACGTGAAAAACCTGGAGGAGGAAAAGATCAAACTGGAGCAGCGCTGCCTCACACTTCAAACCAAGAGGAGACGTTTCTGGTTTCACTCCAAGAAGAAGCCGGAGAACCAGGCTGCACCGACACAGGGGGACAGCCAGGTAAGTAAAAAAGAAAAGACGGAGAAGAAACTGAAGGAGAAACAACAAAAGGAGGCAGAAAAGAAGAAAGAAAGGGAGGAGAAAAAGGAGCTGAAGGAGAAACAGAAGATGGAGAAGAAGAAAGAGAAGGAGGAGAAGGAAAAGAAGAAGAGGAGCTGGAGCTGGATGCACAAGAAGCCCAAGTGTGACAGCGACAGTAAGGTGGAGGAAGTTGCTACCACTTCCCATTAGCTTCCTCCTCAGTCCCATTCACCTCTCCACCCTCCTTTCAACCCTACATCCACCTCCCCATCTCCTTTACTCCCTCTCCCACCCCTCCTTTTCTCCACCCTCTTTTCACTAACCCTCTACCCTTCCCCTGTCTCCCTCACCCCCGTCGTCCCTTTACCCCACCCCACATCCTTCCCCCACCCCCCTTTATCCTTCCCCCACCCTCCCTTCCTCCTACTATCTCCCTCACCCCCATACCTCACCCCGTAACACTCCCCCTCCATCCTGCATTCATCAACATTAATCGTCTCCGTCCCTCCCTCACCTCCCATACGACTTCCATCCTTGTTCATAGCCTTGTTACCTCTCGTATCGACTACTGCAACTCTATTCTCTTCGGCCCCCCAAAAAATCACTTCATAAGCTCCAACTGTTCCAGAACTCAGCCGCTCACATCACCACCAAAACCTCCACATCCGAACACATTACCCCTGTTCTACAACAACTCCACTGGCTTCCTGTCAAATATAGAATTGACTTTAAAATCCTTCTGTATGCCTTTAAGACTATTCACAACCTAGCCCCCCATATCTGTCCGATCTCCTCCACATTGCCACCTCCACTCATTCACTCAGGTCTTCCTCCGCCATCCACCTCAATGTCCCCCCTGCCCGTCTTAGCACCATGGGGAGCAGAGCTTTTAGCCGTTCTGCCCCTACTCTTTGGAATTCACTACCACAGGACATCCGTAACACTGACTCTCTTTAAATCCAAACTCAAAACCTACCTGTTCAAGATTGCCTATTCACTTTAATCTACTTTTGTACTTGTATAGTCTGTTTTGATTTATTGTGTTAATTTACTTGTATAGTCTGTTTTGATTTATTGTGTTAATTTACTTGTATAGTCTGTTTTGATTTATTGTGTTAATTTACTTGTATAGTCTGTTATGATTTATTGTGTTGATTTATGAGTAAAGTAGTAGAGTGTTGTGAAAGGCGGTTTAAATAAAACGTATTATTATTATTATTATTATTAGTTGTACTTTTCAAAGCCATGACTAAAACTCAGACCATGGATCAAACTGAGACCATGGATCAAATTGAGACCATGGATCAAACTGAGACCATGGATCAAACTGAGACCATGGATCAAACTGAGACCATGGATCAAACTCGGACCACACCATGCAGAGGGGGATATGTTTCTCGTGGCCGTCCATTTTATCACAGGCCAGCAAATGATCCTTACCAGGAGATTCATCAATTGAGGATCCGGCTTTATAATTGTGAGCAGTACAACTGGAACCTGCGGGATACGGTAGACAGCATGGTGCAGAACCCTCCCCATAAGCAGGTCCAAAATCTGAAGGAGCAGCTGGAGGCCAAGCAAAAGGAGCTGGAGGCCAAAGAGAAGGAGCTTGTGCAGGAAAGTGAGACGTTTCTGGAGCGCAACAAAAAACATGAGATGTTAATGTCCGACCTCTCAGATCGTTTTAAGTTTAAGGTGGAGGAGAAACAGACCGCAGAGTTCAACTATCAGCAGGAACTCAACAAGGGGAAAGCACAGCTGGAACAAGAACAAAGCCAAGTGTTACAGCAACAACAGCAGCTGAGCGAACTGAGAGAGCAGCTGTGTCAAACAGAAAGTGAAAACCTTCAGCTCCAGAAGGACAAACAGAGTTTCACTGAGAAATTCACACAGGCCACCATCCAGCTCTCAACCCTACATCCACCTCCCCATCTCCTTTACTCCCTCTCCCACCCCTCCTTTTCTCCACCCTCTTTTCACTAACTCTCTACCTTTCCCCTGTCTCCCTCACCCCCTTCTATTAAATCAGAGTTCGGAGTTCAGAGTCTATTTTTACACAGCAGCACCCGCTTCACCACCACCACCACCACCACCACGCCCACTCTCGACTCAAAGATTAGGATAAAAACGCTGCAGATATTCGAACAAGCACCGAGGTTAAAACAGCTGTGTTTACAAAGACCTGATCAAATCAGCTAAATGACCGATGTTAGCTATTTTACACCAAGCAGTCGACCGGCTGCTGCTCTCATGATACATGTAGCTGTGCAGTTGACATGTAGCTGCTAATAAAGACTTTTATCTTATGTAGAAACAGAACAGGTAAAACTGCTGTAAATAAAACTGAGAACTGGGAGACTTTGAGTTAGGTAACAGTGACACACTGTCCATCACAATTTGTCTGCAGTCTTCTAGCTAGTATAGCATAAGTAGCTATGGTTAGCGCGTATAGGTGAATAGTAGATAAGTATAATAAAACAAATGATTTCACTAACTGCAGTAGTGATTACTTGGTTGGTATTTTAAGACCTCAGCAAAGCAGGGAAACGTCGTTTACCATGAACAGCTAATGCTAACGCTAACGTTAGCTAACAGTGCTAACGTGACTCAAATTAGCTAATAGCTACTGACCATTGTCTCGTTGATTCTAGGATCCAGATCAAAGCTCAGATCAGCTTAGAAGTCAGAGACAGTCAGAAAGAACCACACAAAGATTTGTGTTTCACTGTGATTCACTACAGAGAAGATTTCAACAGAGAATCAACAGTACCAATCATACTTTTCAAAGCCATGCCTGAAACTGAGACCATGGATCAAACTCGGACCACACCATGCAGAGGGGGATATGTTTCCCGTGGCCGTCCATTTTACCACAGGCCAGCAAATGTCTCCCTCACCCCCGTCGTCCCTTTACCCCACCCCACATCCTTCCCCCACCGTCCTTTCCTCCTACTATCTCCCTCACCCCCATACGTCACCCCGTAACACTCCCCCTCCATCCTGCATTCCCTCCATAGAATTCATAGTTTTAAATATTTAGAATCTATCATGCAGAATTTTAAACCAGCTAAAATTACTAATAATTGCCCATCACCAGCTACAGCATTAAAATTCAGTTTTATTAAGTAGCATTTTGAATGCACCATTGTATTGGTTTATTTTACACGTCTTGTACTGGTGTGTCAGACTGAAAACTTCACCAGGTTAAACCCTGTGCAGGGCTTTTCTGGTACTGCACATCACATTTCCTCACATTCTGAAGTACTTGTTATGTTTTCTTCATGATTTTGTGCTATGTCTGAAGGAATCTTACTTTTTACTATATTAATCTAACATCTGTATGAAGAACATATTTTTAATAATAATAATAAAAGCTATATTACGGTGTACCTGGGGATTCTCAGCCCATTTCTCATGGTGAATGGTGTCCACTTTTTTGATTGTTGGGTCCGTGTGCTGCAGCCACCTTTTTCAAATCCCTTCAGAGATTCTCTGTGGGGTTCCCGCAGGTGACTGTGATGACCAATTTACAATCTTCCAGAACCTCTTCTGCAGCCAAAGCCTCGGTGGACTTTGAGGTATGCTGGGATCATTGGGCCTCATTTACAAAGCATTCTTTGCGAAGAACTAATGAACAGTGTTCATGTTTGCACTGTTGTCCAGTCAGTGACACACTCAACATGGCTGCAAAAACGCATCATGTCCCAGTGTTATACGACATGAATATACGACACTTCACAGGTTTGTGTTGACAAACCCATGACTTTGTGCATGCTGCCTTGAATCTTATTATCTCTAAATTGTACAGCACCAGCAAATAAAATTATTTATGAACTGTGTGCTGTTTTAAAGTGCATGGCATGGAATAGTTTTCCCTAATAAGACAATGTGCTAAGATAAGTTAAGTTAAGATAAAATAAGATAAGATAAGATAAGTTTTAGTGTCATTGCAACATCGTACAACCAGATTAAGGTGCCAAACAGTCTGTCCTATGCATAAAATAAAAATAAATAAATAACTTAAAATCAGTACAAAGAAAACAAACATCAAGTAAACAAAAGAACTTCACACACTGGAGCAGCTTAAATGAAGCAGACACAACCCATGCCAGTAAGCATTCTGTCACAGTTCCACTTTATAGCATTACAGCATGTAATGTGGTTACTGCTATGGGATTTTTAAGTCCGTCAGTCCTAGTTTTGGTTGACCTGGACCTTCTCCCTGATGGCAGCAATTCAAAGAGAGAGTGTCCAGAGTGTGTAATGTCCGAGGGCAACCGGTGATCCTCTGTGCAGTTTTAATGACCCTCTAGAGAGCTTTCCTCTGAGCCACTGTAAATAGCAGAGTAGCTCTGTAGAAGCTACACCTTAAAAAGCCACATGTCTGTCTGTCTCTGTTAATTTATTTTAGAAACAACGTTCAAACTTTTACTAAAAATAAAGATGTGGCAGCAGCTTTGTTTGTTCCGGTTCTCATCCTGAGCATGGAGTAATTTAATTGCAGATAGACATTTTCTAGGTGTACCACTGAAGACACAGAACATTTAAGCCTCTACCACTTCTCTAGTTTCCGTTGCTGTGCGATGACCACAGCTGGTCAAAAAACTCCAATAAAGTTCAATAAACTCATCACAAACTTCTCAGTCATTCAGGTGAAGTTATCTGGAAGTTAGGTCTCTGACTTCATTCTTTCATTTCATTTCTTTGCCAAATAACCATTTTCTACTCAATGCTCCCATCATGTGACCAAATTGTGTAAAGACATGAAAACCTTAAAACAAATGTTTCAGTCACAAGTTTAATGATCAAAACCTCCTCCCTATTCTAAATGAGAAATTATTCTCTATTAAATGTTCTATAATACATAAAAATAACAAACAGTTACATAGTTACATACATACTACAACACTTGTAGTGTTTCTGTTATTAATGCACTACTTCATTGCATTCAGAGTAATGTTTAATCACAAGCATATTGACACATGTTAGCTTATGTGTGCTTTTTCTGTAGTTCATTTCCTACTATTCATGGGACATAGACAGTCTAATGAGCTTTTCTCTGTTTCTAATTTAATATCATTTAGAGACTGAATTAACACACTTCATCCACAATACAGACACAGACAACGTAGTGCCACCACATTTACATAAACAAACTGGCCAAAACATGAAACACAATTTAATACAATGTACAGTACAATACTTAGTATGGCACTTGACCTCTACAAAAACAGTTTCAACAAAAACTCAGAAATTATAACTATGTACAAGTAGAATTCATGGCTGCTTTTTTGGTTTGCATAAGATTATACAGGTGTATTTAATAAAGCAGCTAGTGGGTGTGTGAGTGTGGGTGTGTGTGTGTGTGTGTGTGTGTGTGTGTGTGTGTGTGTGTGTGTGTGTGTGTGTGTGTGTGTGTGTGTATTTCACAAGAGCATGCACTTTTTACACCCCAAATTTAAACTTGTTACTTACTTTCCAGTGCTGAGATCTCACGAAGGATGGAAACAGTAAGATTGTGGAAACCACCCCCACATCTGTGATTCCCTCATGTTGGGTGTGACCTTTTTAACTCTATTATTCTGGTTAACAGAGCTTTAAGGCACTGATTCACCTGCAACTGTTCAAAGATTCCTTCCATATGCAGTTATACGCCACCTTCTTTTTAGCACATGCACATGTTAACTACTAGCAGTCACCATCAAGTTTCATTGCTGAACATATGACACCTCAAATATTTTCCTAATCCAACTAATAAATAGTCTATTTTACAGGCCTAAAAAACAAAATAACACTAAACTGAACTGAGGGATGATGTGGTTGCTTTAGACAGAATATTGGACATTGCTTCAATTTAAAATAAGAAATATTATTGTAACCCCAGTGTCACCAAATTCGAGCAAAATGCAATTCCCTTTGTAGACCCAGAGTTTGCCTGTTGTGGGCTACATGACTCCCTCTGTGAGGGCGGCCTGCTAGGTATGAAAGGTCATTAAAGGCTCATTCTGAACTAAAGAAAATGGTATTGTTGGTGTTTTTACATGAAGACACACTGAAGACAACATATGTATGAATACCATATTCAATTTCTGCTAATAGATCCATTTCCGCTAAATCTTACACACTTCACCTTTGAATAAAATAAACACAAACACACACACACACACTTATAACTACAGAGTGTATTGCGTGAGGATGCAGTTTAAGTCACTTCTGTGACTCATGACCGTGTGAAGTACAAAACGTTTCAGCAGATGGGGATATTGCTCTAGCATTTGCCTGCAGAATTTCCAAGGATTGAGTCGTATTGCATCAGAAAAGGGAAAGGAGTGATGCTTTATACCAGAAAGGAGATGCTGAGGCACAAAACAAATAAGTGAATGCAGGAAATAAGGTCAGCAGCTGGCCTAAATCCAACTCCTCCAACCCTTTCATCACAGACCACACAATATAGTTTCTAAACAGACTGTAACAGGATCACAACATCACAATGGAGAGTGAACAATATGTCACTGTGGTTGCTTGTGTATTGGCTGAGTTCCACAGCCAGTCTTATCTTGTGCTGCTGAGGTTTGGAGATTTAGTCACATCCACCCCAATAGAAAACCATGACATCACTTCCAAGTGTGAATTTCCCATCATTAAGCTGACAGCACACAAGGATTATCTGCAATCACTAAAAACGTTTGTTTTTCATAAAGCTTCCAGGGGCCAGAAGCATCCGGAAGCTCACGTAATTGTAATGATAGTTTACATATTTTTACCAAGTGATTTACGATGGTTCAGACAACAGATAATGGTCTCATTGCTTGATGTGTGGATGTTTGCAATTAACTTTAATCGCTTAATTAAAAAACGTTCATTTTTTTAAGCAATTAGCACACGACCAGGGGCTCATTGCTCCTGGTGCATTACAGGTCACAGGCCTTTTGGGGAAAACCTCTGTTTAACATTTATCATAAAAATAACACACAAAAATGGACTTGCTGCATTGTTTGTCATTTATTTTGTCTCTTGCAGTCTGGGTCTTTGTGAATGCAGAGTAAGCGTGGGGAGGTTTTATGACCACACATAAAGGTCCAGGTGAATCCAGTGCCCTCAGTAATGTGGATATAATATGGACATGCTCTAAAGACCAAAACCTATATTGACACTTCAGAAGATATGAAAATAAAATAAAAAATGTTCTTGAAGTTTATTCATGTTTATTAGATTTCTCTCCAGGTCCTGGTGTCCTCCACATTATGTGTCATTTCTACTCTCTGTTTCTAAGTTGTGTCTTTAAACACAAACACAGTAAATGCATTGACTAGCATGATTTGAAATGATGATTGCTGATGACTCTTGAACAGTCTTTTAAACTCTTTCAAGTCAGAACAAAGACCATTTGTAGAGATTCCAACTTGTCCAATGTGCAAACACTTGAATGCTGTAATAACCGGATTTCTTTTAAATTAAGTACCAATAAAGTTGTTTTTAAAAATTTAAAACGTTCCATGCTACTTTTACCAGTGTGATCCCATTACAGGGCCACCTGGATCAGGGCTGTATTTAATTCTGATGGTATTTTCCTACATGTTTTATGTTGGGAGTGGTGTAGCATAATCTGAATTCTTCTTATATGAACACTTTTCCCGTTCTTGTTCAAAAGAAATTCCACTAATTATGTTCTTTTGGCACTGAAATGGAATTTATGAAAAGTAAATATGCAGTGAGGGTTTAAGTTTACCTAGTTACATGAAACAGAAATTGCTTTGCAGCTTGAACCAGTTCTCAACCACACGTGCGCTGGCAATTTCTCTTTCCGTTTCCGTGAACTAGCAATCTAGTTGGAGTAAGTCCACCAAAGTAAATTTGTCTTTCCCTTCCAGCTCCCTTCCTTCCTTTATTTTTCATAAGCTAATAACCTGATTGTGTCACAGCTACCGTCATGGCTGTGTTTATTTATTAATTTCTTCCTTTTTCCCATCCCTTTAATGAACAAGCTTGTGAATGTACTTAATTTCCAGACATGACACCACCATCCTGCTGACGCTACACCCATTATAATGTGTTATGGAAGTGGATTAAAATAGAGAAACCTCATAGGGGGCTATCACTTTTTTACTGTTATGATGCTCATAGGGTCAACTTGTCGTCACAGGATGTGTTTACAGTTTACTTGTTCCATTACTGGAAGCTTGATTTTTAAGTACTCCCAATACATAGGTCAAACATCATACTGTCTTGTATCTTTAAATATCAATTTATGTTTTAAAATAGAGGCTCTGGTGAATCAGTCCACCTCACTCTTAAAAGGATGGATATGTGCTATGTTATTAGCTGCGCTTGCTGCTTGTCAGCTTGAAACATCTTGGTGACCATTGTGACAAGAGGATGTATCCTGCAGAGTTGACCTGCAGGTGACCCCCCATTGTTGCAGGAGGTTTATCAATTATGTGTGTGTGTGTGTGTGTGTGTGTGTGTGTGTGTGTGTGTGTGTGTGTGTGTGTGTGTGTGTGTGTGTGTGTGTGTGTGTGTGTATGTGTATGTGTGTGTGTGTGTTCTGGTGAACAACAATGACTGAACATTTAAACCACAAGCTGGCCTTCATTAAACTTTATCACATCTCCCTACACTTTCTCACACTGCAGCCTCAGGATCAGACTTTTCAGCTTCTGCCTGATGTATCCCAAAGCTGGACAGGGGGCAATAAGATAATCAATCTCATTCACTTTACATGTTTGTGGTTTTAATGTTGTAGTGGAAAGGGGTCAGCATAAGCACTCAACCTTTATTTGTCACAGTTAAGGGATTTGTCACAGTTAAGGGAAGGCACGAGGCAAGGGTGAAAGGAATATATGTGTGTGTGTATATATATATATATATATATATATATATATATATATATACACATATATACTTTGTGTATATAGGTGGACGTGATCTGTAATGAAGGCCTGGGAGAGTGGGGAGTGAAGTGACTGGTGAGGGGAAGCAATGGCAGTGGAGTCCGGTGGAAGAGGGAGAGGACAAGCAGGAATTGTGACATTATTACTGCATTTTAAGTTGTGGCTGATCCGGTGTATGTTTTGATTGGTGTAGATTCCTCTAAAGGTTAGATAAATATGTCTTGAGGCAGTCTTGAATAGGTGGAAGGAAATGTCATCAAGAGTCCTTTGATTTGATTGGATTTTGGGAAACAAAAAAGTTTAGTCACAAGTAATTTAATATTAAAAGTCCCAGATGTGTAGTTACATCAACGAATGACATGTTGTGCAAATAAGCCCTAAAGTCACATGTCGAACTGACCACAGTGACACACATATAAAATGATTCATGATGCCGCATTAGAGTCTATTTATAGTTTTAAAACTTTTTTTTTAACAGTTAAGATTTTCAGTTGTTATTTTCTGTTTTGTTTAGATCGCTAAAGTACTTTCTGATACTTCATAGTTATAGTCTGCAGGTGGTTCTACCAGTGCATGGCTTTAATGATGTGTATGAGTGCTGCTTATCGCATCTCACTAATCCAAATTTAGACTCACTTTATGATCCACAAACACATGCACTCCTCTTCTGTCATAATACTTTAGGTCAACATAAGCAGATAAACATAAAACAGACAAGATATATGCCTATTGCTTTAGTTTTCATCAACCTGAATTCTTACTCTCTGGTCTCTCTGGTATACAACACATAAAATAATTGTGAAAATCAA
This sequence comes from Anabas testudineus, assembly GCF_900324465.2. Classification (NCBI taxonomy): domain Eukaryota; kingdom Metazoa; phylum Chordata; class Actinopteri; order Anabantiformes; family Anabantidae; genus Anabas; species Anabas testudineus. The sequence goes on from NC_046622.1 coordinate 18,279,686, forward strand.
GCTTGCATCTAAAGTAATCTTATTTAAGCTGTGTGACACACAACCAAACAGCAAATATGCTGCTGTTTTGACCTATCCCATAATGACACATGAAGAATTTTCATGGAAAGATGCTAATGTGATGATACTGTCTTTGGCATTTTGCCATTTCTGGGAATTTCTTTCTTCTTCTATTTATATTACACATTCCAACCTGCAGTACAACATTTGTTTCTAATTAGGAATGAAATGCAATGCAAAAACTGCTCCATGTCTCCTGTGAGAAGAGATTAATTCTTGTTAAATGTCATCAGCAGGTCTTGCAACAACACTGCCTCTAAAACATTTCCCCATCCAAAAATGTGCTGTTAACTGTTGCCAGCGTTAACTGTTGCCATTAAGTGGCCTTAATTATCTGCATGCGATTACTTTTTATCACCAGCTCAAAAATGCTGAGAACGCCTTATTACAAAAAGTGTGGAAGCCCTGATAACCCTGTTCCAGTTGAAACACACCACCTGACCATGCTCATTATTCCTATTTTCTCACAGTTAAAAGAACAAGTAAGTGAACAGGTTTTCTGTAGAAGTTGATTATGAAATGTGATCTGAACTTCAAGTCACAAATATCGTCAAACAACGTGCTTCTCAGCTGATAGAACACAAGCAGTATTACTATGATGTTTTTACTAAACACATCCATTAAACAGATAAAGTGATGGTGGAAGAAGTGACATTACAAGCCATGATGTAAGTCAGTAGATCAGTAAATGTGGCAGTAGATGCATGATGAATTTGGTTTAAGGGTGTTGTGAAGAGGCAAAATAATAATAAAGAACCAAAGGTGGAAGGCCAGAGCAGCAGCAGTGGATGAAATGAAGTTGCTCTGGCCACTGGGCCCAGGGGCTCCTCCTCACAAGGTCAGCCCACCATTACCTAAAAGATAGAGAGCACGCACCACAGAGGGGCCGTCACAAGCGTTTTTTTAACAACTCGTTGAAAACCTTTGGCAGTGAAAACTTCAAGCAAGCACTTTCTGTACCTGTGGTTTGGACTGCTTCAGCACTGCGTCATTTCACAGCATTCATAAGGGGTTGAGGTCTGAGCTCAGACTGTACTTTACTTTTGGAACGATGTTTTCATGTTGGTTCATGGTCATGTGATTGCTCCCCTCATAAACAAATAAATAAAATATGGCACCACATTTGCTTAAAGACCACCTTTTTGTACACTTCACAGTACTACAGTACAAATATTTTTGTGGTCTGACGTAACTCAGGCTCAACTGTATGTGGCAGTGTGCATGATATAAAAAGGTCACCACCACAAACCAACATAAAAACATCATCCCATGAGTGAATCACTGTATGGTGCAGGGAGCATCATGATTTGGAGCTCTTTTTCTCCCTCTGCCCTCTGACCTTTGACAGCTTGCCATCATGGAGGGAAAAGTAATTCAATGTATCCAAAAGGATAATGTCAGGGTTGTCCACCAGTTGACGGTCAGTTGAACCTGGGTCAAGTCAAGTCAAGTCAAGTCAAGAAGCTTTATTGTCATTCCAACCACATATAGCTGAAGCAGTACATAGTGAAATGAGACAACGTTTCTCCAGAACCATGGTGCTACATAAAACGGCAACAAGACAAACATGGGGCTGAGGACTGCTAAGTTGTCCTAGCAAAACACATAAAGTGCATCCTGTGCAACCTAGTGCAAACAGTGCAAGAACACAAAGAAAAAGTGCAGACAGACGTCAGAAGACAGTGCAAAAACAGAACACAAATCACAAAACAGCAGCGACCAGTAGGGAAAATGAATACAATTTACATCTGAAAGATGTAATGTAATGCAACAAACACTCAGAGCAAAACTCCTTGAGAATGGCTTAGGAGACTCAAAATCCATCTTCGGAGTAGCTCAGTCAGTGCCCGGACCCCAATCTAATCGAGATGCTGTGGAAAAATGTGAAGAGGGCTGTTCACACCAGACGCCTGAAGAAAATGTCTGAGCTGAAGCAGTTACATGAGGAAATATGGAGTCATATAGATGATTCAACCTGTCATTTGTTCTTGCATCTGCATAGAGCCTGTCTGGTAGAAGACAAATTAATATGAAATGACAAATAAAATGACCCCATGTATACATAATGTAAGGTGTGTGACAGAAATGAGGTACTTCATGCCAAAAACACAGTCAAAATGTGTTGAACATCTAATTTATTATTGTTATCAATGACCCAACCCATAATGGCATGTTATATATTTTGGAGGTGCCAGTATGTTTTTGGTATTTAGCACACTCAATAAAAGGCATACCCATTGGGAATGGTCTAATTAGTGGCATAGAACAAAACCAAACTAATTCCTATTTTAAACAAAGGATAACATATTGATGTCAGACATTTGGTATTTGTTTCCTTCCCGTCCCCATCTCTCAATTATCCTGAATTACTGGAAATAATCTATCACTAGCACAGACTTCCACATGAGTGCCATGCTTTGTTGTTAATGTTTATAAAGACGCAAGAGGATATGTTTAGTGTCAAAAATACAGTGGGAGGTGTGGAATAATCACGCACTTATATAACACTTCATGTCCACTTAATATAGATGAATAAAATACTTATTAGTTATCTACAACAAGAAACATAGAAGCCAAAAGAAGGGCTCGTATTTTAAGTGCTTACGTACTTTATTATAGTGCGTCGTCCTTGTACAGTGCATTGTTACAATTTGCTGCATTTTTTGCTTCTGTGTGGCAAGTGACAACATTTGTTAAAATGTGGACTTATAATTAAAGTGTGCATAAAACCATATGCAACCTTGCATATAGGGTTTATTTCATGTGTATTTATTTATGTGATGCATTTACTTATTTATATAAAACTAAACTACATTACACAAACAGGTATTAAACACCAAACTGCAGGGAGAAGTCATGTCACAATAAAACCAGATATACACAAGAAGCTTTCTTGATTCCAGATGTTCCTGACTTTAAGCTGAAGGATTGAATTCCACATCCCTTCAACATAAAAGAAGGTGGGAAAAAGATAAAAGACACCAGGTCAGTAAGTCAGCCTTGAGGTAGCAGGATGTTAGCATTAACATTAAGTTACTGCTGTGATGTAAGTTGGGTTGGCTAATATTAGATGGGCCATTGTTTACCTCTTATAAATAATGTCTCAGGAAGAGAAACATAGCCAATCATTTGAAGGGAGTTACAATGGATTACTGTCATGTAAAGCCAAGAATAATTTCATACCATGAATGACATTAAGCTGCTATGGTGTTATAGAGAAGTCCTTTTCCTGAAGAAGTTTCTCTCGATTGCTCTCTTGGGGTGCTGGTTTGAAGCACAGCACAACAAAGGCCTCAAGCAACCACTTAACCACCAAATACTTTTTTTACTCACATCACAAGCCATTGTTAATAGACACATACAGTACATTATGCCCTCTAATATACAAACATTTAGCTGAAAACTCAGCTTTAGATACACATTTAAATAGATTTTTGCACAGGACAAGGACTGTGATTGTTGGCTATGATCACTTATGTGGAAAAGGCTTTAGGAAGCAGTGTCTTCATTGCCAGCCTAAACAGGATGAATGCTTACAGCAAGTAAAAACATCAGTGTTTATAAAGGTGCCTCGTCTGTTTTAAGCAAGACATGAAAAATTGGGAATGTGTCCTTTAATTGAGCAGAGATGGACACTCATGGTGACTTGTACAGTCCCACATTACGCAGCACAGTGTGCATCTGACAACTACAGGTGTGCAACGTGTGACATTCAAACAACAAGCTGTGTCAATTTCAGATGTTGTAGATTACAGGAATTTTTACCCCCGCTGGACCTAACATAAGAATTGCTGTCTATAAAGAATGTAGTAAGAAGGTGAAGAGACAACAGTTACTCCATAAAGCACTTTAAAACTTTTTTAACCTAGTAACATGTTGCTAATAACTAAATAATTAACCAGTAATCATTACACAATTTAAATGAAATAAGAGCAATTAATGTAATTATAAGGTCATTTGGTCATGATTGAAGTTAAATTACAAACATCTAATTTTGAAATTTTAATGTGATTACCTGGAAATTTATGTAGTATTACAACAATATTTCAAACAATTTACTTTGCCAAAATATCTAAAATGAGAAAACCTTTGAGAAATGAGAAACCTTTTTAGGGTTTCCCACACAACACTGGGGTTTATCTTACAATTTGTTTAAGGACTACATCATTATGCCAACCATAACTTTATTATGCCAAGAGCATAATGTCTAGCCTAAAAAAAGAAGCTTTTTTTTCCGTAACAACTCTGTTCCTGTGCTGGTTTGGATGAAGCATACCTGAAAAGGTTTCCACAAAAAGGAAATTGTGCAAACCAAAGTCAATATTATGCAGTGGTGCACTGAGAAAACATCAACTCTTGATTTTAATCAAATTACAATTCCAAAACTAAGTAAGATAAGATTCTTTATTTAAACATTGTTAAAGGTCACCCACAGTTGGTTGTATCACATATTAAAAATAAACATGCAATATAATGTCAAACATGTTTATATATGTAGTAGCATATGTTTCATATAGGCTTAAAAATAACTTTTTAGCATTTTATCATTAACAAATGCAGTTGTACAAATGAGTAATGCAAAGTACACTGAATGCAAAACAGATAGGCACTTTACACTGCGTGTTACAGTACAGAAATCACATTCACATTGTAAGCAACTGCAGATGACAATACATTCAACTAAGCAGGACAAAAATATTTACTGTTTAGCATAAATACAAGGGCCCAGAGTGGAACCTTGGGGTGAGTTGAGTTATAATTTTATCCCTGATATTTGTTTTGAGAAATGCTTATCAATTAGTAGCTATGTCAATCATGACACATATCATTGTAAACACACAAGAGTTTGTGCAATGTGCAAACATTTGCCAGATATTAGTGCATAAATCAAATTTGAATAGAGATCATAAATATGAATATAATATTTAAAAACATATTAAAGTTTAAAGGTTAGCTTATGTGAAAAGCCAGCAATACAATGATGGGATTGCATGCTACCTGCTACCATGACAGGTAGCAGGTAGGCAATGTCACCGGCGGCTTTTCATTTAAAATGTCACATCTGCATTTTACTGTGCAGAGTGCATAGCTTTTATCACTGTAGCTTTTCTTTAGAAAATAAGTCAGGTACTATCTCTTATACACACAGTATGTCACAGTGTACAAGTAAATCAAATGGTCAGTTGTTGCAGCACTGATTAAATTAGTTTTTCTATTTCTTCAGAAGATGGTTAAAAAATCCTACTGGGACAGATGTAATATTGTTTAGAAACAGAACGAACAGTGCAAATTTACAGTCTCTCCCAGAAGACAGTCATAGTGTTGCACATGGTTGTTTACATGAAACGTGTCACATATAGTTGTCTGTTAAGTCTATGTTAAGATGTGATGTTTGCATGGAGGCTTTGGAGTTGTCAAAGGGCACCTTTGAGAGAGACTAGACAAGTAGCGTAACAAGTAGTGTAAATAAATGTCATTTTTCGAGTAATAAAAAAATGCATGCAACCAAATATTTTTCAAATGCCTGGATATAGGAGGAATAAAAAGATGTGACTTAAGGATGATAACACTTGGACAAAATGAAATGGAGTGACTGGAGAGTAGACATATGGTTGAAATCAATGAAAACATTAAATTCATCAAAGAAGTAGGTCTTGCCAGGAATCACTCTTGTGGAGTTGCAGCGATCAGGTATTTCTAGGATATGGGACGAGGGCAGAGCCATCACAGTGGTGTTTCTTCCATGGATTTTCAGCACATTGTTGAACACAATTCTGAGCGAAGACACACTTTCCACAATCCCAATTTGCACTAAATATAAACAAACATATTCAATTACAAATTCTCAAGTATTGTTTACAAATTGACAGAAAATCCAAACTACAAACTGATATCTTACTTCCTTTGCAGAGAGTATTCTCATTCACGTTGCTAATCGGTAGAAATCTGGATTCTGAAAACATTATGTGAGAAGATATAAAACATAAAATGACAAAAGTTCAAATACTATTCTGGGAGGCACGGGCCAAGCTAACACTGACCTTTGATCGTTTCACTCTGTTTCCATCTTGACTGGTGAATATGATGTAGCTTCCCTCCACAGCATGACCACAGAGTTGTGTTGTAGTACTGGTGACCACAGCATCTCATTCCTGTCTTGGCAGGGTAGATCAACTGCAGGTGCTCATCTGAGCAGCAAACACTCTAGTCATATAGTAGATAAATGGTTTTTAAGCAAAATAACGTTTACATTAATTTTTATTTGTATAGCGCCAAATCACAACAGAGGTCACCTCAAGGCAGTTTACAGTCTTTAAAGTTTAAAAATTCTAAAATATAGCTGTATACAGAATTAAAAAAAACAAAAACACTCACATTTGAGCAAACATTAGACAACCTTGACTGGTTGGGGTCAGTGGAAAGAGGTGAGAGAAAGGACAGCAGGCAACAAAAAACAACAAGAAGCAGCAAAAACACTGGCAGGTCGGTAGGGCAGTAACTGCACCCTGGAAATATGCAGCTCCAAGGCCAAGGATCTAACAGGGAGCCAATGGAGAGAAGCTAATGTAGAAGAAATATGATCTCTCCTGCTAATTCCAGTCAGAACTCAGGCTGCAGCATTTTGGATTAACTGGAGGCTTTTTAAGAAGTTATTGGGACAAACTATTAATAGTTAATTACAATAGTCCAGTCACAGGTTTTATGTATGATGTAAAGGAGATATCCTGGTCAAAAATAACTCCGAGATTTCTCACAGTGTTGCTATTGGCCAATGTTATATCATCTAGGAAGAATATGTCTCTGACTTCTTAGGACCACACTAAATAAGTCTTGTTATTGTCTGAAGAAAATTATAGGATATCCAGGTCTTTATGTCTTTTAAGCATGCTGAAAGAGTGCTTAATTTGTTATGATCATCATCATTATCATAGATAAATATAGCTGGCTATAGCAATGGAAAGTGTTAGCTTAATAATACTGCCTAAGGGGGACATTCTTTATATAGAGTGAAAGAATCAGCCCAAGCACCCTGGGGAACCCTCTTTACAAACAGAGCTATGACTCTTTATGAGCCAGACTACAGTGCCGAAAAGAAGTCCGTTACATTTAGTTATGGGCGCAGGTTAGTAGGTACACATGCAGAGTGTTATAGCACACCAGATCAGAAATGTTAGGACATGTGAACAGATAACCCCAGTACTGTTTTTGTTTTTTCTTTTAAGAGGTTTCCACATTCCCATCCGCTTTACAGGATCTGCCAATACGAACGGGTTAAACTGCCTTAATACAGCTGTGAGAAGCTTGTAGAGACTCGAAGATGCAATTGCTGCAGATTGCGCAAAGAATTGACAATGGTTGGATTGTTTTTTTTTTTTTTAAAGGGACAATTTGCAAACATTCTTAAAAATTTCACATTTCTAATTTAATTAACTTATAAATGTACATTTAAAATTTTAAAAAAGTGTACAAAAAGTGAAGATTTCTGAATATTTTCCAAAGTGAGTGTGTATTTAAAATGGCAAAAACCCTTATCGCTGTATAATGAGGACAGTAATTAGATTTATTATTAACAAAACCTACCTGGGAGTCTTGCCCATTCTTGCCTAAGGACGTGATGTTATACAGTGTCCCTGCACAGCACTTCATATGTGGGTCTTTAATGTTGTATGCTTTGGCCCCACAGCAGTGAACATTTTCCTCTTTGAAATATCTGGATGGAGAAACCGACATTTATATCAAACAAGATGAGTGAGATACATGACTCAGCTTCCAGATGAGATACAGAAGTTATTCATGTTAATATTACACAGATCGGCCGCAACAATAAAACTACCTGGTTATAATGTTGTGGTGTGTGTTTATTATTGTAACCATTATCTGATTACTTAATGAAAGCCACCACCACTTTAATAAGCGAATAACTGTCTGCAGTTTTGTAGACACAACTTCATCAAAAGTCAAGAGAGACATAGAAAACACAGCACAGAAGTTAAAAAACACCCACACATTGGCAGCAATGGGAGCATAATAAAAAATTACCGCATAGAATGTGAGTCAGTATATCTGGTGTTGGTCAACTAAAACGTCAGTGTATAATGAAAATAATTACACTAGCATGTTCCATTTCCCCAAGGGAATCAATAAAGCACATCCTTATCTTTTCAGTATCTATGTTTCATCATCCCTGTCTTTTAACCCCAAGCTACTTTCCAACTGTCGGCCTTACCACTGTTTTGTTCACTGAAGGCTTAATCATATTTACAGGATCTACTAGGAGACAGGAGAATACGCACGCAGTGTGATGGAGTGATAGTCGCCTCAGCGGTTAGGCGCTAATTACAGTATGTAGTCTCAGTGTTACAAAATCACCAACAATGACTGCTTTCATATCATACAGATCCAGTATGTGACGGGCCGAAATACCAGACATACAGTGACCCCTAAACTCCCTTTGTGAAATATTTGTGACTACAGGCAGACAGATGTTAGGAATAACACAGTCCAAGATTCACAGCAGCAGCAAACCCAAACAGACAGACATGCCTTGGCTCAGTAAGTAGACGCAGTCCAGTGTCAGCAGAGCTGCTGGAATGTCTCTGTGTTTGAGACTGTCTGCACCACTCCTGTCTGGGTTTATATGCTCTTCACACACTCACACACTCACCAGACCAAAAACTAACCCGAATGCCATTAAGTTAAAATTCCAAGTGCACACAGACAAAACACTTAGGAGACACTGTAACATGCCAAGCTAATTAAAAACTGACATCCTGTCTCACTTAATATTATCTTAAGCTTTAACACACATGCACACATTAATCACCTGTGCCCATTGCAGCAGATCTCAGTATGAGGCCTGTAGACTTCGGTCCCACAGCAGTGTTGTCGTGAACCAGAAATCTGAGAACAACATATATTCCATTTAGCTGGATTGTAAGGAATACTGTTTGGTGAACATTCCTCTCCATCTCCTCTGTCTGAGTACAACGTCTGGCAACAGAGAGCTCCGTGTTGTGCTAAGCCACACGGCCTCTCTCCGCAACACTTAAAGAACCATAGGAAGAAGTAAAATATGCAGCAATACATACACAAGCAAACATAGACATTCCACACATTCACATGTAGATATGGAAATATATGCATTTATACATAGATCACCAAAAAGATGAAAAAATGAAGGCCAGAAAGATAAAAACATGTTTGCAAATGTTACTTTTATAGATAAAATGTGCAAAAGTTGCTGAAACCTTACCAGGGTATAGTTATTTGATCCTTTTGCATATCTGGTCAGTTAATACTTACAATGCTCACATTATGAGGGCATCTTATCCAATAGACGCAAGACCCTCTCGCTCACTGCAATAAAGGAGTTGGGTGGAGCTCCGAGCCCTCACCAGTTTTTTTTTTTTTGGTTTTTTTTTTTGAGGAACAAATGGGATGCACTGCCGTAAGTTCTCAAACTCATAAATGTTGTGTATATATTATTTTAAAGAATTTTGATTGTTCAGATTTTGTTTTTCCCTTTAAGGTAGTTACTTATGGAAGGATTGTATCTGGAGTTTAGGAGAAGTTGAGATAAGCTAATGGTTTAATACCCAGAGGAAAAATGTTGACCAATGCATACAAATTTTAAACAGTTGTGGGATCAGAAACTGGAAAAAATTGTCTTACTTTGTCTATCAATGTCGTCAACTCAGATACACAGCCATCACAGCACAAGTGTGTACGTGGGTTATACAAGGTGGGGACAGCATCACATCGACCTAAACATAGGGTGTGGGAACGGGAGGGTGGGTACACAAAAACACAATGAATGGAATGAAGGGAGGAGAGTGCTGGAACAGATGGAGGGTGAAATCCTTGTAAAAAACGATTCTGGGAAATAACAGAAGCATAGATAGGAGGATGTGGGGAAAATTAAGGTCACACCCTTTTTGAGACACACACACACACACACAAACACACACACACAAAAGCCTGTCCGATTTTCATATACAGTATCACTGGAAAGTGTGATGAAATAACATCAGAGAGCTGGCAGAGAAGCGAATAGGAAATTTCTGTGTCTAAGATCATCCAAAAATGCTGTCCTCTTCTCCTTTCCCACTCTTTCATGTCTGCAGTGCAAGACCTGGCCTGAACAACAAGGACACAGGAGTGGATATACAGTATGTACAACTTTGAGAGAAGCTGCTTCATGACTAGACATACTTTATTATCTGGAAATGTCTCTTGAGCCCGTAGAAAACAAGAAAAGCATATATCAGAATGAAAAACACATGTTCATTTCTCCAAGACAAAAAGAGATGGACACACCCGAGCTCAGAATGCAGCTCTCAGTTTTCTTTCCATCAGTTTGGATTTGTTCAACTTTTGTGGGCTTTCCACGGTTTTCTTCAGGCGATCATTTAATTGAAGCAGCTTCAGACCAATTGATCTGCAAACTATTTACATACTTAGTGGAGAAGCCGGGACGATTTTTAGTATTACTTTTTCATGTGCTGTCATCACCTTTTATGGGTGGAAGTAAAATCAGACATTCTTATCATTACTAACTTCAGTGAATAAGAGGGATGAAATGGATTTACTGGATACTGTCTGCCAGCTGTAGTCTTTCTAACTGTTCCAGTAACAGTTAAACAAGAAAAGCAGTTAGGACAATGGATGGATGAATGTTTACTGCATGTAACTTCAAAGCACACGACTGTGCCACTGCAGACTTTACACCGTTACATGTGTAACTGCTGTTTTCTTGAAAACCCTACCTAATACCAAAATTATTATGCATATTTTTGTTATCTTATCGTTTTTTAAAATTAAATATTCTAGAGGAAACAAAACTTTTCTTAAAAATGTTTGGCTGATGGCCAATATTTATCCTATTTCATGTTACCTTAACAAAAGCAACAAGACAGGTACTGTGATAAGTCCCATCAAATAACCACTGACATATACAACATTCACATACACAAAGCCATACCTGAGATGGAGACTGAGTGGGACTTTCTCTGCTTTCTCCTAGAGCAATGAAATTCAGACCTACAAAGACGTGTGTGTGGATCAGAACTGTGGCTGTGTAAAGATAAAAAATATAAACATAAACATATTATTTTTGTTATATTCATATAATACAAAACAAATGTGATGCTCCTGTGACGTTTGTTGTCAGAAATTGTTATTGTTTATTTGCCCTACTCCGCTGATGAAACACGTGTCAGTGGGTCACAGGCTTTATGGAGTTACTGCAAAGGATTTGCAACTAAATATTTTGTCTCATTCACTTTAATTAATTTTAGGTTTACATTTTCCAATACTTTTGCTCGGATGAGCTAACCTAGCTAATGGCTGGATGTAAACACCAGGAAATATAAGCCGAAATGTTACGCTTTTGTCTCATGTTCATCTTTTGATGTCAAACCCAAAGGTTTTGAGTCTACAGCAACAATAAAGGAACTGGCCTCACTGTTCCAATACCTTTGGAGGGGAGTCTATATATTGCCATCATAGCATTTTTAAATAAACAAATCTAATGTTGGCCTAAGACCTTTGCACAGTAGAGTACATATAGTACATATGCATAAATATTACAGTTTTCTCAATGCTTCCACAATATTTACTAAACTTTCAAAACCATGACCCGTCTACTGAGACGGGCTTTAAAGACTACTCGTCAGTTCCACGCTTCACAATTCAGATTTGTTCAACATTTTTGTGAAATTCTCTGCACACAAACTCAACATATAAATCCATTTATGCTGTTACTCTTGCGAGAACTTCAGGATAAATAGATAAAAGAGAAATGGGTCACCTCACTTGTTCTCAAACAATGGATCAACAAAGACCTGAGGGTACAGGGTGGTTAGAAGGGAGAGAAGACTGTCTGATGACTAATTGCAGGGTTTGTGGTTCATTCATTTGCTCTTCACCTTCTCCACATTAAAGTGTGTTTATTCAAGACACTGAGCCCCAAGATGCCTCTCTTGAATCTAACTTTAAATGTAAGTAAATGGATAAAAGCATCTGCCACATGCCTAAATGTTTCACTGGTTTATGTTGGTGAACACATTGAGTTATTTTAGCCTTTAATAAAAACGTATACTGTAATATTATAATGTAGTATTATAATGAAAACTGTAAGCACCATTACTCATTGGAGTAACATAGTGAACACACATTGGTGTTTTAATTTTGGTAATGTTGGTTGAAGAAAGAGAGGAGGAAGGCGTGTTCATATGCAGAAAGAGAAGAGGAAAGCAAGAGTGTTGGATCCACAGCAGGGACTTTGAATGTTAGGACTATGAAAGGGAAGACTAGGGGGTTGGTTGACATAATGCAGAGAAGTAAGGTGGACATACTGTGTTTCCAGGAGACCAGGTATAAAGGTAGCAAGGGTAGAAGCTCAGGATCAGGGTTCAAGTTGTTTCAACATGGTGTGGATGGGAAGAAAAGTGGAGTAGGAGTTCTTCTGAAAGAGTTTGTCAGTAACGTTCTGGAGGTGATCATGGATCAGATAGGGTGACCCAGCTGGAAATTGAAGGCGTAATGTTCAAAGTTGTTGGTTGTTGTGCCCCACAGTTTTGATGTGTGTTGAAAGAAAAGTAGAAATTCTGGAGTGAGTTAGTTGCTAATGTGATTTACTTTAAATGAGGAGGTAAAGAAGTTAATAAATGAGGAAAATGAAAGAGAACAAAGAGGTGACTGTTTGATGACATTTATGTAATGTCTGAAGGCACAGTTTAGCTTGGATAACAATTACATCACATACAGTGCATTTGAAAGGATAAGTTTGTTTTTTAAAGTTAATTAAGCATTTTTGTTTAGAGCTTTAGGATTTGCTGCATATTTTCAAGAATTGTGTATTATTATGTGTCTCATTTGCAGTTCTGAATGTCATATGCACAATGTTACAGTAAGTTTGAGATAATTTTTGAGAGACCAACCACTTGCTCCCAACCCAAAACAAGTGTTCTTCATCAATATTAAGTATGTGAAACACATCATTTGTACTGTGAAAGATAATTTAATGATTGTCAGGTTTGACATTGTAAATTTTAAAATGAGTATGTGTTTGATTGACTTACTGCATAGATGAAAGTGCAGGTTTCTAAAAAATGAGACACACAAAATGTACATTAAATATCTCAAAATACAATGTATACTTCACTTCTGATGTTCAACCAGTCTCAAGCAATGAAATACAATAAAGCTAGGTCATAAGGCTTTAAACATTACTGACATCACACACACTCAACTCAAATTGAACGTTATATAAGCCTCACAAGGTCGCAAAATTATCATATTAGATCGCATTTGTTGCATTATGTTGTGTGTTCTTTTATTTTATCCAATACTTTGCATTGCTAATGATCACAGTGAATAAGCAACAGTAGTGTGAGGCCATTGTTTTGGTGTTTAAAAATTTTGGGTGCTTTACAACAGTTGATTAGTTGTTGTCTTACATTCCAGAGAAAATTATAAATATCTTGCCTTCTTACCTGTTGTTTAACACCTGTGGAAAAAAAAAAACTCATTTGAGTCAATGTGCATAAAAATTTAAATAAATCCCACACCCAGCAGACTTATCTAGACATGCACGCTATCACTTGGAAAACTGTACAAGAAAAATAGAAAAGTTAGTCCTAACCCTAACCTTTCTACAAATGTGCTCAGATTATTAGTATTATTTTTGTGTCTCAGGTTAAAATTTACTATTTTACAATGAAGCGTGTTAAAATTTGTAGTTGCACTGCACAATTAAAACTTGAGAAATCTCACATTATGATTACAGACATCACATTTCCCCTCTATCACATGGCTAAAATATGGAGGCAGTGTGTGAGTTATGTGTGAGAAGCAGGGTACACTCTGCATAGATCGCCAGTCTATCACAGGGCTGAGATATGGAGACAAACATTCACACCTATGGACAATTTAGAGTTACTACACAGAGAGATCACACAAAGACATGGGGAGAACATGCAAATTCCACACAGAAAGACACCAAGCTGGATTTGAATGTGGATCCTTCTTGGACTCACCTGAGTCATTTATACAGCAGCATGAATTAAGAGGTTGTATCTCAAGATCGTTTTCATTCACCGGACAACAGCACTCGGCTGTGATGTCATACTGGTCATGACCACAGCACCGGTGGTGGCTGGACTTCTTTGTCAGGATAGTTTTGTTACCAGTCGGTCCACAAAATAGCTTCATGCTCTCATCAAGAGCTTCTGTGGAAAAGATCACGATTGTACTTAAAACTATGTTTTACTTTGACATCAGTCAGAACTCAGCTGACATGATTCAGTTTTTCAAACTACGATACTGTGTTTATATGTGATATTTCTCTGATATACTGCACTGCTTGAGTTCAATGTAGAGGTTTGACCTGTTGTTCAGTGGGTACACCGACACTTAAACAAAAAAATCTCACATCGTGATGTCTACAGACAAAATGTAATGTCTACAGACAAAATGTAATGTCTACAGACAAAATGTAATGTCTACAGACAAAATGTGATGTCTACAGACATCACATTCTGAACATGTGAATACAGTCATAAATGGCAAAAAGTGACCAGAGCAACAATGTAAGCTCTCACACATGTACATTATACAATGACTGCAAGTATCACATTGGCACTGTGCACTGTACTAGTACAAATCCTCTGTTCCTTTTTCTTTCTGTATAATATCTGTTATAACTTAGCTGACATGATTCATGTGATATTTCTCTGATATCACATGAATCATCAACCACTTGTCTACTCAAAGGTCTTGGGAGTGCTGGAGCCCATCCCAGCTATCATTGGGTGAGAGGCAGGATACACGCTGCACAGATCGCCAGACTATCACAGGGCTGAGATATGGAGACAAACGTTCACACCTATGGACAATTTAGAGTTACTAAATAACCTAACATACACATCTTTGGACGGTTTGAGGAACCTGGAGTACACAGACAGAACACACAAAGACATGGGGAGAACATGCAAATTCCACACAGAAAGACCTCAAACTGGATTTGAATGTGGATCCTTCTTGGACTCACCTGAGTCATTTATACAGCAGCTTGAATTAAGAGGTTGTATCTCAAGATCTTTTTCATTCATGGAACAGCAGCACTCGGCTGTGATGTTGTACTGGTCATGACCACAGCACCGGTGGTGGCTGGACTTCTTTGTCAGGATAGTTTTGTTACCAGGCGGTCCACAACATAGCTGTGTGTCCTCATCAAAAGCTTCTGTGGAAAAGATCGCGATTGTACTTAAAACTGTGTTTTACTTTGACCTCAGTCAGAACTCAGCTGACATGATTCAGTTTTTCAAACCACAATACTGTGTTTATATGTGATATTTCTCTGATATACTGCACTGCTTGAATTCAATGTAGAGGTTTGACCTGTTGTTCAGTTAGTTCACTGTGTGCTGCACATTTAAAACAAAAAAAACTTACATTGTGATGTCTACAGACAAAATGTGATGTCTACAGACATCACATTCTGAACATGTGAATACAGTCATAAATGGCAAAAAGTGACCAGAGCAACAATGTAAGCTCTCACACATGTACATTATACAATTCCTGCAAGTATCACATTGGCACTGTGCACTGTACCAGTACAAATCCTCTGTTCCTTTTTCTTTCTGTATAATATCTGTTATAACTTAGCTGACATGATTCATGTGATATTTCTCTGATATCACATGAATCATCAACCACTTGTCTACTCAAAGGTCTTGGGAGTGCTGGAGCCCATCCCAGCTATCATTGGGTGAGAGGCAGGATACACGCTGCACAGATCGCCAGACTATCACAGGGCTGAGATATGGAGACAAACGTTCACACCTATGGACAATTTAGAGTTACTAAATAACCTAACATACACATCTTTGGACGGTTTGAGGAACCTGGAGTACACAGACAGAACACACAAAGACATGGGGAGAACATGCAAAGTCCACACAGAAAGACCTTCTTGGACTCACCTGAGTTATTTATACAGCAGCTTGAATTAAGAGGTTGTATCTCAAGATCTTTTTTATTCATCAGACAGCAGCACTCGGCTGTGATGTTGTACTGGTCATGACCACAGCACCGGTGGTGGCTGGACTTCTTTGTCAGGATAGTTTTGTTCCCAGGCGGTCCACAACATAGCTGTGTGTCCTCATCAAAAGCTTCTGTGGAAAAGATCATGATTGTACTTAAAACTGTGTTTTACTTTGACATCAGTCAGAACTCAGCTGACATGATTCAGTTTTTCAAACCACAATACTGTGTTTATATGTGATATTTCTCTGATATACTGCACTGCTTGAGTTCAATGTAGAGGTTTGACCTGTTGTTCAGTGGGTACACCGACACTTAAACAAAAAAATCTCACATCGTGATGTCTACAGACAAAATGTAATGTCTACAGACAAAATGTGATGTCTACAGACATCACATTCTGAACATGTGAATACAGTCATAAATGGCAAAAAGTGACCAGAGCAACAATGTAAGCTCTCACACATGTACATTATACAATGCCTGCAAGTATCACATTGGCACTGTGCACTGTACTAGTACAAATCCTCTGTTCCTTTTTCTTTCTGTATAATATCTGTTATAACTTAGCTGACATGATTCATGTGATATTTCTCTGATATCACATGAATCATCAACCACTTGTCTACTCAAAGGTCTTGGGAGTGCTGGAGCCCATCCCAGCTATCATTGGGTGAGAGGCAGGATACACTCTGCACAGATCGCCAGACTATCACAGGGCTGAGATATGGAGACAAACATTCACACCTATGGACAATTTAGAGTTACTAAATAACCTAACATACACATCTTTGGACGGTTTGAGGAACCTGGAGTACACAGACAGAACACACAAAGACATGGGGAGAACATGCAAAGTCCACACAGAAAGACCTCAAACTGGATTTGAATGTGGATCCTTCTTGGACTCACCTGAGTCATTTATACAGCAGCATGAATTAAGAGGTTGTATCTCAAGATCTTTTTCATTCATGGAACAGCAGCACTCGGCTGTGATGTTGTACTGGTCATGACCACAGCACCGGTGGTGGCTGGACTTCTTTGTCAGGATAGTTTTGTTCCCAAGCGGTCCACAACATAGCTGTGTGTCCTCATCAAAAGCTTCTGTGGAAAAGATCATGATTGTACTTAAAACTGTGTTTTACTTTGATCTCAGTTAGAACTCAGCTGACATGATTCAGTTTTTCAAACCACGATATGATAATATTATAATTTGAGGATTACATGACATAAAAAACTTCACCTATCACTGTTTAAAGGCAGAGCACTGTAATAACCTACATCTGCTTGGTTTTATACTAATAGAATTCCTAAAGAAATGAACAAATTAAGACTTGTCAATCAGAATTAAGAATTTTAAAAACAAATAAAATGAAATTGTATAAATTAAATTGACAATTCCTAAAATATTATTTTGTACACTGCATGTCTACATGATGTCTTACATCAAGCAAGTGTAACCATTTCTACTCACCTTTATCACAACATTTAGTCATTGGTGCGGGTTTAGCAATGACATTGGAATTACAGCATATTTCATTGAGTGGGTTGTAGGCCTGCAGTTCACAGCACTGTGAAACCAATTCACTGAGACCCGGTATAATAACAGCTGTGAAAACAGAACAGAGTTCACAATTGTTATTGTCATGTCACATTATCTTTATCCTTAGTTTTCTACCTTAAACTGAGATCATTTATTCTCTGATCTCTGGCTGAACTCTGGGAAATCCCAGCTTTGTCTTTCATCACTTTTCATAGCTGCTAACACACAGTTGAAACTGAGCTTTCTCTCAATGTAAGCTCTTTGTCTAAACATATACACTCACTTTATATTATGCAAGGACGATTGTATGACAGACATTCTGACATCAAACAAAAACCTGTGGCAGAAGTGATGATTATGTGATTAGGATAAAAGCGGAACACCTGGATATAAAAGCAGAAATGTTTAAAATGCTCTTGTGTCTCATATTAATCTTTTAATGTCAAATCCAAATCTCACACATTGTCTTCTTCTTTTAAACCAAACCCTCTGTTATCCGCCTTCAATTTGTGTGTAATACACACACACACCTCCACTTGCGGCTACTCTGCTATTTGCTTTTCCCCACTGTCTGAGACACACACACACACACATTTTCTGCTTGAAATCTACAACTGCCGTGTGTCAGTCATTCTCAGTCACAGTTATTGCTGGATCGTTGTTCAATAATGCTCAGTGCTTCCAGCTGCTGTCTCCATGTTTTGTGTTTTTCACTCAGTCCCTTTGCAGTAGTTCCCCTGTGTTTTCCCACTGGGCTGCTTGCCTGTTTAACACGTGCTCGGATCCATTCCTGGAGTTACCCATATTATTCTGAGTCATTGTTAATTCCTACTGGACTTCTAGTTGTTTTTGTGCCTTTGGTTTGTTTTTTCTACTACTTTTTGTGATTTCCTTGTTTTTTAAGTCATGCTAGTTTTCTAATTATGTCTTGGTTTTTCTTTGTGTTTTTTTAAAGTTGGACTTCTAGTTGTTCTTCTAGTTCTTTGGAAACTAACAGCATAAGTGTTGACAGCATAAGCCTCTTCACACCAATTTGTTTTAACAGTTCCCACACTCACTTTTTTTCTGGAGACGAGTCAGCATACACTCGATGATGGGATGATGATGCAAGGTCCTATTCTTCACTGATGCCGCGTGAAACATTTGGAGTATTACATTTTTTTCTTTCGCTTGCGTCTTTCTTTGTGATATTAAGTGGTTTTATTTAATGTTTTTTTAATTTCAAACTTTCCAGGATCAACATCTACTTTCAGGAACCAGTAAAACCAACATTGTCATTTCTGTGCATTTTCACACAGATTAGGCATTACCTGTTAAATTGGGTCCGTGTCCTGTTTCACAACAACTGGCTGTTAATGGGTTGAATGGCTGCTTTCCACAACATAATAGCCCAGCCCCTTGATGAAGCTGATCATCACAGCACACAGCCTCGCAGATGTCATAGTCTTTTCCCCCACAGGTTTTTCTGCAAGATTAGCACGCGCAGTCATTAGTAACATCACCCTAAATCTGTAATTACTCATAATTTTACACGTCAGTATACCCCCCTGTTGTGTCCATGGACATTTTACCCTTATCCTTTGCTCTACTGCCCTCTAATGGACTATGATGCAACTACAAGAATTTAAAAAGACGTAAAATACAGAATGTATAGTGTGTACTACATTTACTTGTACATGCACACATTTCCACTCCTGTATGTGAACATACTACAGAGGAAATTAGGCCAATTCAGATTTAAGGTTCCAGGAGGTATAGTGTTGGCTTTGCATGAAATGAACATGTATTCGAATAGTTATTCGTTGAAGTTAATATTATTAATTACTGTCTTAACTCTGACATTTCCACATGTGACAGAAAAATGGGGCTGATTCCTCAAAATTTCCCTTTCGTTTTGGAGCCATATGTTTGTTTTAAGATTTTCATGGACTGCTGTCCATTTGTGTTACATTTAGTGTGTGCAAGTGGATTTTGGTGATAACCTCAAAAAATATTTACAAGTTCGAATCTTTGGGGGGAAACATTATCATAGATTCCTGAGGACCTAATAATATACAAAATTGCAATGTAGATGCATTGTAGATTTCAGCTTCTGAAATTGAATACAGTAGCCCCAACATCTGAGCTCGTCACCTGTGGTGTGAAGAATATTCCTTTGAGGGTCTTAAACATTGTGACCAAAATAATCCTTCACTTTTGCACATTACTGCATAACAAATATATTTTGAAATGGAAGATATTCCATGTTTCCCAACAA
Source organism: Anabas testudineus (assembly GCF_900324465.2). Classification (NCBI taxonomy): domain Eukaryota; kingdom Metazoa; phylum Chordata; class Actinopteri; order Anabantiformes; family Anabantidae; genus Anabas; species Anabas testudineus. Next base: position 18,299,596 of record NC_046622.1, read on the forward strand.
TCCTCAGGCGCTTGTATGTGGCACTCCCAATTGTGTTTAGGTGATTACCGTTTGCTTTCTTTTTTATTGATGAGTCTTGAATTTGGAGTACTGTGCCAAAATGAGCCAACATAGTTTTTGAATTCTGTTGGGACAAAAAAACCAGGATGTCTAAGAGACATCCTGTTGACCTCCCCAGTAGCATTTTGTAGTGAAGCACAGATCACCAAAAAATTAGAAAACCATTTCTCAAGCTTAAAGCATTCCCAGGAGCTCACTTGCTTGAAATGTTTTGTGGGACCAGTAGCTGTCCAGTCAAATGATGTAAACAGAAAAAAAAATGGATCTGCTCAACGGTGTAACAGAGTTTCAGAAGCATCTCTCACATCCTCTTTCTCAAATATGTAGAGGTCTTTCAATTGCTAGTCTTAGTCAGATATTGAACACATCAAGCTGTGGCGTGAACTTCCAGTAAGTACTCATGTATCATGTATTCCTCCCACCTACGATCAGTTCCGTACGCGCTTGCCTGCCATGACGCAGGCTATTCCCCGGCTCCACAGACACATCCTTTCAATCATATGTTCAACCATGTCTTTATGTAAGTCTCAGATGAAGAACAGGTTTGAAGATGAACATTAATGTAGATAAGGGAAACACTCACCGGTGGGAGGCACCGTGATTGCATGATGTTTCTTTAGCTTCCACTGTAAAAAAAACAAACAAACAAACAAACAAACAAAAAAAAGATTGCACTGTTCTTATCAGCTTAACAGCTATGATATGGATATTATAGTGGAATATTACGTTCTGTAAAAAAAAGAAACTTAGATTAAACTTCGTCGTAGTGCAAAGTGCAATAACTCACAGATGAATAATCTTATACAACGTGGTTCCTAACTGTGTACAGGCACATGGGTCCAATTTACAAGACACCTTTGCAAGATACCTGACCTGGGACAATATACGTGACTAAATGAAAGGAGATGCTCCAGAGTCAGCAGAGAAGCACAGGACCACCCACGCCCCCGCCTCAGCCTCCGCACCCTTTTGTGTTCGCAATGCTGCATGTGCGTCACCGCAAAACCCCATTACACCATCACACTATAATCCAAGGTCCCGTTAAGTAGTTTTTGTTTGGTTTTTTTTTTTTTCAGCACACAAGGAGGAACCCACATGAAATAAAAGTAGCACAAACTTGTGGCTCTATGTGCAAACATGTGCAAACATTTGTCTGTGCGCATAATTCCCAATTCCCACAATTTCCCCCTATATTCCAGAAAGTCCACAGCTAACCCTGACTGCCAAGCAGCTCTATAACTGCACGGCAGGACATCTCCACAGGTAGCCCAACACACATTTACACACACACACATTTACACAACAGTCGGACTGAGCTCGAACACCTGAGTCCAGGCCTGGTCGGATCCGGTTTGGAGTTGAAATACACAATCATCCTCCATATCTGTTTATTTGCTTTATAAATATGAATAAAAAATTCCTCAGGGAGCATGTGTCCCAATGCATTTTCTCACTGAGAGACATTGCATCTATCTGCACGAAGTCTTCCCACACTCTCCCCGTGACCTCGCTCTCTCTGTAACCGAGTGGAGTGGGTAGCCGGAGCTCCATCCCACCCATCAGACCAACACACACACACACACACACACACACACACACACACACACACACACACACTCACATACATACCATCAACATCTGTTTTTTTGTTTAAAAGAAAACAGAAAAAAATCAGTTGGGGGAGAACAATTGATAACTGCGTAGGCTACTCATGTGATATCAAAAAGCATCAATCAGCCCATTCAAACTTACCGATGATGGCGGAGAGCCCAAGGATCAGCCACGCTGAAAAAAGTGTAACCAGATGTTTGTTATAATGCTTTATGATGTGGCTTCAAAGTGTCACTAAAAAAATAAATAAAATCAGTCAAAACCAATTAAATTGTTCTCACTCACCTAATGTGAGAGCCATGAGCGGAGACACTGCTGCTTTCTGTGCCATCCAAGACAAAATTCATCAGAGAGCAAAAGATCTTAAAGCCTAAATACCAATTAGCTCCTCCTCCTCCGACCAAAAATAAGACACATATAAACATGTGGAGCCAAGATCTGATGTACACTCCAGCCCTATGTGTGCATGTACCCATCACCTCACGTCTCATCAGAAATGTCATTCAACATAAATAAACACAAATACACAGAGGTCCCACACAGACACAGCAACAGTCTGCAACGCACCACTCATACATGGACAGATGATTGATTGCATTGATTGGAGGGGGGGGGGGGGTACATACTGCCACTTTATCATGTCACAGGTAAATCTCATCTCCAGGATTTGAATGGCACCTTTTCTCACGGACACAGACTGACGCTCTTTGAATAGCGCCTGTCTGTCTGTCAGACTCCAAGTGCGTCACTTTGCGCCAACCATGACACCTTCACCCGCACTCTTCTCGTTCGAGCTCTGGCGCTCCTCTTTAACCTCCTTTGTGATACCAGTAGTGCTGGCTGTGGATCTGTGTGTTTGCTGACTTACCTTTCATGTACAGTCGTCCATCAGTGAGTGACGTGTGTCTTTCAAGTAACCTGGTGATACCACACTTCACACACTTAGGAGGAAAAACTAATATTACTTTCAAACCAGTATAATTTCACAGTAGAAGTACTCTTACTTACTTCTTAGTCGACTCTTACTTTTTATTTCCTTCTTTCTATTTACCCGTCCTAACGCCCACAGAGATGTGTTATTGTTCAAGTACAAAAGTGCAATCTCAGGCTTACAAACACATTTTGAGAGGGATAGTGCTACTGACTGAGTAGCTCAGTCAGAGAGAAAGATCTGTATCTCAGCCTCTTTTTTTTTTAAATAAAGCAGTTAATTTGCTGGGGAATTACGTTTCCCTGGAAAATGCCTTCACTTCAAACACATGGGTTCAGAAGAATTTAAGGATCACCACATTACAGCCCGAGTTTTACTGACACAGCACAGCCTGATCAGTTCTTATTGTTTTTACAAATATTTTGGGTTATTTGATTTTAGAGGGACTGCGTTAACAACCTTGAGATCTGTACTTCACCATTTTCGAGTTGAGAAATTGTTGGATTTGTTTTTCCCAGTTGCTTCTGTAGGACAGCAGCCGATGGGCAGAGAGTAGACAACAAATACAGGGCAAATGAGGAAAACAATGAAATATAATAAAGACATGTTATACTGTGGCATTTACACAAACTAGTCACAGAATTAAGATTTACCTGGTTTAATTTTCCGGTGAACAAGGGTCTGATGAGGAATATTTTAAAAGTGGCTCTGAATAACACACAGTGCGTCGCATCCTGACGCGTACGGAGCTGCGGAGCCGCACAGCGGCCAGCGCACCATGACTGGATAATGTCCAGTCTTTAGACTCTGGAACATGATGATGATCCCCCCGCAAATAAAAAAAAAGAAAAACATAATGGGACAAAACAGGAAAAAAAAAAAAAAACAGGAAGAGAAGTCAAATGGAAGACAAGTAAAATGTGACGTGTGTAAAACACAACAGGAAAAAACTGAGTTTGGACTAAAATTGAAGAATATCTTACGTGATTCACAAGAATGTGTGAAATAGTGTCAAATAATAAAGAATAAACTTTCTCGCCAACCACACAATAGAAGTGGAAGTTGGAATGATCATTACTTTTCATCTTTTATTTATATTTACTTATTATATTAAGGTGCACACACATTTCTTATTAACTCTATAAATGACAAATGCTCAACATTTAAACAAAAACAAAACAAACACTAAATTGAGAGCAACAGAGCTGGAGATGTCATTACAGCAACCACAGCAACAACCAAACATAGATGAAATCACTCTGAGTGTGAGTAACAACATATTCTTTGTGTATTACAAAGGAGTCAAGCACCTAGTGAATCAAACTGTTTATGTTGTTTACGTTAACAACAACAGCAAACTTTGAGAAATTCTTCTTGTATCTGCGACAACTACCGGACGTAGACAGACAAAGATACAACACTGTATCATACATCGTGAATAAAAAGATTGAAGTGTCTTATATCGTCAGAGTTTGTTTGAGTCAGTTGTCCAAATTATATAGGCAGAATATGATGTTTGGCGCTGTGGCTCATTGGTTAAGTCGCCTGTCTAGTAAACAGGAGACCCTGGGTTCAAAGCCTTTGTAGTCTCTGACTAGACAGAGGGGCACGTTGTGACTCATCAACTTTAAGTTCACCAAAGGAGGTTCTTTCTACATGTGGCCATCAATCTTTACAATTCCTCCCCCCTCTCTAAGGATTGGGGGAACTGACAAATCCTTACATATAAATGCTGTCTCACTCTCCTGCCACACCCCTGTATGGACTTCCTCCACTCTCCACTCTCGCTCACCGGAATAATTACAGATGCATTTCACCTATTACTCCCTCCATTTTATAAGCACCCCTCAGTCCTCAGTTGATTGCTGGTTTGTTGTCGTTCATGCTCACTCATGCACACTGTTCATGGATCCACGCCACTTGTTTGTTAGTTTGTCAGTTTGTCACTCACTCTTCTTTGGATACTCTGGACTCTGTTTGTTTTCGCCCTGGACTGTGCTTTGTTCGTTTGACCCTGGTTTTGTTCGTGAGTTTATGTTTGTAAGTTGCCTGCCTTGTGCAGTGTATTTTTTGTTGTTACTTTGTCTTGTTTACTTTGTATGTTGGTTTGTTCCCGTTTAGCCTGCCTGTGCAGTAATTTTTTGTTTGTTACTTTTTACATCTAGTTTGTCAGTTAGATTGTAATGACTGTAATGACGCAAAACAATTTCCCTCTAGTATTAATAAGGTTTTTTGCGTTTAACCAGAACAGATCCACACAACATATATTCAAAATAAAATCAAAACAGAAAACTCAATACTGTATATACACAGAATATGTAAAATGGATGACCATAAAAAATTGTCCAGGGTGAAGTGACAACAAATATATGACATAACTAATGATTCTGATGATTGTCAGTTCAGCCTGTTAATGTCTGCCACCTTCATGTTGCGGCCCCAGCAGACCACAGCTTAGAAGATGACACTGGCCATCACAGACTCATAGTTGAAGGACCTGAGCCTCCTCAGACAGTACCAGTAATTAATGCGTAATGCTTTTTTGTTCCAGTTTCCTCCTGTAAGCCTCCTTTCCTGCCCTGACCTGGAGAGACAGTAGCCTCTGGATCCTCCCCGCTGCCTCCCTGTCACAGACCTAGATGCCTTCTTTTTGTCATTCAGGATGGTTTGATGTCTTGAGTGACCCAGGGCTTGTTGGGAAAGCAGCAAATAGTTTATTGTGGGTGTCGTACAGAAATGATTGTAGTCAGTGATGCAGTCTATCAGTCCATCAGTGTCCTCACAGAGAGTCTTCCCGTCTGTAGCTTCAAAGCATCTGTACTGTAAAACAGCCAGTAATGGTGACAGGCTGCCTCAGAACCAGATGTACCAGGTTGTGATCTGACTTTCACACAGGGGGAAGGGGAATGGAGCTGACGGACAGTTCATACACAGCTGTTTTGGAGCTTTCCAGAGGAAGTGCCATTTTATCAGAATAAACAATACAAAGTCAAAATTATGAGATAATAAATTAAAAAATTTTACATGACATATTTGACATAATTGTGGGTTGTTGTAGTGGCAGTCAAGCCACAAGATAACTTTGAATGAATTGAATCTTTTACTGTGAATAGGATAGGATAGATTTAGACTTAAGCTAAACTTAGCTCCACTTTCTAATCTGGCACAAGACAACATAGCTACATTACTCTCCAGAGAACTCAACGAGCTGTTACATATTGCCATGACTACAATATTTTACTAATTGATGGAAATTAAAATGATAAACTTACAGAAAGCTGAATTCAAAGACACCCTGAAAATCTAAATTATACAGCATGTTAGTCCATTTTACTGAAATTATATTTCAGGGTATCTCCTCCCAGATCTGGATGAGGACATCACTGAGCTCCTGGACAGTCTGAGGTGCAATCTGGCGGCATTGCATAGACCAAAACCTAATGTCCCAGAGCTGTTCTATTGGATTCAGGTCAGGCGAATGGTGGCAATGGTATCAATTCCTTTATAGGAACTGCCAGCATATTCTCACCACATGAGCATGATCAACCCAAACCCACTGCACCAGTGTATGGTCTGATAGTGGGCGCAGGGATTTCATCCTGATACCTATTGGCAGTTGTCTAGCCTGTAGAGGTCTGTGCGTCCCTCCATTGATATGCCTTCCCTGTCATGGTTTCGGCCTGGCCCCGGCCGGCCTTGGTTTTCCTCCCTCACTCTCCCTCTGGACTCCGCCCACCAGCCCCTTCTCTCCCTCTGCTCACAGCAGTCAGCTGAACATTGGACTCACCTGTGTTCCCCTCTGGCTACAAAAACTCTCCTCAGTCCTTTTTCCCCTGTCAGATCGTCATCATTTCTCAACCTGTTCCTAGCCTGTTTCCCATGCCTGCTTAACCCTGCCTGCTCCTGCTCGTCCTCCTCAGCCCTGTCCGGTTCCCCCCTGGATTCTCTGGACTATGTTCCCCCCTCTGAATTCTGGACATTATTACCTGTTTTTCAGTGAGTGTTTTCCTGCCATCGTGCAGTGGTTTGTTTTGTACTTTGGTTCCTGATTTGTTACTTTGTTCCACGCCATTTTGGTAGTTTTCTGTTGTCACTTTTTCTTTGTTTCCCTGTCTGTTTTTGTAGTGTCGGTTGACACACTTAGTTTCTCTGTTTTTTTTGTAGTTTCACCCAATAAATCCTGTTTTAGTTCATTCCTGCCTCGTTCCCCTCCTTACTCATGACAGAACGATCTGACCATACTGCAGCCATGGATTCTGACGCTCCCTTTAATGGCCAACCAAACCTTCCCCCCTGTCCCTGTTTCCTGCACTATGGGCTTTGTTCCAAGATGCTGCGGGCAGAGTACTTGGACCTGCGTGGTGCAGCGGAGTATCTGCTTAACTGCCTGGACTCGGCAGGAAGTCCAGAGCTGGTCACAAACATCACCAAGGTAGCCATAAAAACCCTCACTGAAAAGGACTTTCTCATGGACTTCTCCGAATTCAGACACCTCAAGGACCTTATCCTGTCCACCTTCAAGACCCAGAAGTCCCGTGCTTTTTCCTCTCTCCACCACAACAGGCCCCGTCCAGACTCCTTGGCCTCCTTTGCTGATAGCTGGCCTGCTACCCCATTAGCTTCTCCACCTCCCAGTCATGAGCTCCCTACTCAGCCAGTTACCCTCAACTTACCTTCTCCTCTGACGCCCGTTGTCCTGAGTCCGGAAGAGGCCCGGGCCATCCATGCCCAGCTGAAGGCTCAGTCAGCCCCAAAACTGGACCTCCGGGTCTCCAGCGAACCCGAGCACTCACCATACTGGGGAACCCGCCTTGCTCTGTGGGTTAGCGCTCCCGAGGACGATCCTGCTAAACGCCGTCGCTCACTTTGGAGACCCAGAGCTTCAGTTCCTGTCACGGCAGCCGCTCCTGCTTCAGTTCCTGTCACTGCTTCAGTTCCTGTCACGGCCATCCTGTCTTGTCTCCGGGCGGGTCGACGCGGAGGTCGTCGTCACCGTCTCCCCAGCCTCTCCGGTCTCCGGGCCATCCGCCCGAGGCTCTCCTGTCTGCGGATCTCCTGGCGCCTCCGGGCTGTCCACCCGAGGTTCTCCTGTTTCCGGCTCTCCTGACGCCTCCTCCGGGACACCCTTCGATCAACGGATCTCCTGGCGCCTCCAAGCCGTCCGCCCGGGGCTCTCCTGTCCTCCAGTCTGGCGCCTCCCGGCCGTCCGCCCGGGGCTCTCCGGTCATGTCCGCCCGTGGCTGTGCCTTCTGGTTTGTCGTCTCTCCGGTCCTGGTTGCCGCCTCCTGGCCGTCCGCCGGAGGCGCTCCTGGTCTGTTTGCTGCCTCCTGGCCGTCCGCCGGAGGCGCTTCTGGTCTGTTTGCCGCCTCCTGGCCGTCCGCCGGAGGCACTCCTGGTCTGCTGCGCCCGCTCCCTCCTCCTGGCCTCCCCCCGCCCGCCCAGCCTGGTGTTTTCTGAGGCTCCCTTTAATGGCCGACCAAACCTTCCCCCCTGTCCCTGTTTCCTGCACTATGGACATGAGGTAAGGGGACCGTTGACCTTACTAAGAGAGACGTGGGAAGGAGACCAGGGGAGTGCGGTGCTTGTGATTTCTTTTGTTCTTCAGATGAGAGAAAAACCACAGAAAATGAGTGAATTAGACCAGGCACACACGAAGGAGGCCCAGAAATGCCAGAAAATCTAGAATGACAAGTCAGCCCACCAGAGAAGCTTTGAACGGGGTCAAAAGGTCCTGGTTATGCTACCTACCAGTGACAGTAAGATACTGGCAAAGTGGCAGGGGCCTTTTGTGGTGAAGAAACCTGGACCCACCACCTACAAAGTTTCTACTCCAAGGCGTATGCAATCCAGCCATGTTCTTCATGTGAACCTTCTGAAAGAATGGATTCCAAGAGTGAAGGAGAGTGCAGAGGTGTTGCTGATCCAAGGTGTGAAAGGGGAGGAGGAAATGGATGATCAATGCCTGCCCTCATCAGAGTTGGATGTGAGTTAAAAGGAAGCTCGGGTGAAAATGTTGCTTAATTCAGAAATATTTCAAGAATACCCAGGCTGCACAGAACTTGTAGAGCATGAGATTGTGTTGAAGGATAATACAACTGTACGACGTATGAGTTACCGGATACCAGAGCATGTTCTTGGGTAACTGAGGAAGGAGATGGACCTTATGCTGTCCCTAGGGATTATTAAGCCTTCAAAAATGAGTGGTGTAATCCAGTTGTTTTAGTACCTAAGAAAGATGGAACAATACAACAATGCAATACAATAGTACTGATTTCAGGTAACTTAACTCAAATTCTAAGTTTGATTCATATCCAACACCACAGATTGATGCTCTCATTGAACACTTGAGGAAAAGCTAAATATTTGAGCACTATTGATCTCTGCCAAGGGTTCTGGCAGGTACCCCTAACAGCCCAGTCTCAGGAGCTTATGACCTATCAAACACCCTGGAGGCTCTTCAAGTTCATAGTTTTGCCATTTGGGTTACATGGGACTCCAGCAACTTTCCAGAGACTGATGGACCAAGTACTCTGTGGCCTTACTGAATTTGCATGTGCATATGTTGATAATATTGTTGTTTACAGCACCACCTGAGAGGAGCCCTTGGGACATCTGAAGGCGGTACTGGAACGCTTACATTCTGCAGGACTGACAGTCAATCCAGCCAAATGTACTCTCGCTAGAACAGAAACCGAGTACCTTGGTTTCACCATTGGAGGTGGGTTGATTAAACCACAGGTTCATAAAGTCCATGCTATTAAATCCTGCCCTTTTCCTCAAACTAGGAAGCAGTTCAGGTCTTTCCTTGGGATGACAGGTTTCTATCATCGCTTTATACTAAACTTCTTTGCCAGGGCTGCACCGCTAACTGATATGCCCAAACCAGGTGCAGTGGACAGCAGAAGCAGTAATGGCTTTCCAGGACATCCAGCAATGCCTGAGTAAGATCCCAGTTCTGCACAGTCCAGATTTTGAGAAAGATTAATCACATTAATTCTCTTAAAGACCTCATGTAGAATGGGAGGCAGAGCCTTTAGCTATTAGGCTCTTGTCCTGTGGAACCAGCTCCCAGTTCAGGTTCGGGAGGCAGACACTACATTTAAGACTAGACTTAAAATGTGCCTTTTTTTCTTTTTTTTTTAAGCTTCTAGTTAGAGGCTCAGGTGACTCTGGACCACTTCTTAGGTCTGATACACTGAGCTCCTCTCCTCTATTCATTCAAATGCTACGATTGCATGTCATTAACGGTGTCTTCTTTCTCCTGTAGTTTTATTTCCTCCTTGTGGTATTTTGTATTGGAATAATTCCCCAGACATCGCTGTAGTTTTTACACTCCTTTATTCCCTCCACTTCTTCTTCTTTACATATAGACAGAACAGTACCTTTACATACACACTTTTGTAGCACCCTCTTCAGGTTCTTATTTGTATATCACATCACAACAGAACATTTCCCTTTTCTCGTGGAACTTACACTGTGCAGTAATAAAATGAAAATCAGGATCACCAGAATTTGTAACTTGGGTAGCACAGAAATAAACTTAAATCTCAGGAGCACATCAATCAGCAGTAATATACCCTTATAACAGAATGGAACCTGTATTATATTTTCTTAGCAAACTAGTATCACCAGTACACTGGCATGGCACACATGAAGCTAGCATGTCATGTGCACAGTTCACGGACGCTCTGCTTTGTACATACCAGTCCTTGGTGTCCGTCATGTGCCAGATTTATCACTTTGGATCTGAGTGAAACAGGAACAATCAAACGATCTGTGCCTCTTTTGATGAGTGAATTCAGTTGTAAGTGCCTGGTGGGCAGTACGCAGCGTGAATTGGTGTCCCCACAGATGAGGTTCTCCACTTTTCAACAGCCCCAACGCATGCAAGTGCTTCACGTTCCATTGTTGAATACTTTCGTTCAGTAGGAGAAAGTGTTCTAGATGCAAAGGCAACAGTTTTCCACAGGGTGGCTGTGGCTCAATAGGTAGAGCAATTGTCTGCCAATCGATAGTATTGGTGGCTCGATTCCCGGCTGCCATGTCACATGCCAAAGTGTCCTTGGGCAAGATACTGAAGCCACTGTGCCAGAGCAGGACTTTCTAGTATTCTTTTAATTTCAGTAAAACTACACTCGGCTTCAGCAGTCCAGTTAAAGTTCAGGTCAGCAGAATCTTCAAGTTTGGCACATAGTGGTTCAACAATAGGAGCAAAGTTAGGAATAAACTTACTGTACCAGGATGCAAGACCAATGAAAGATCTCAGGGATCCTGGATCACATGGGGCAGGTGCATGAGCCACTGCACTGACTTGTTCTTTGCCTGGGTGGAGTCCCTCCTCGAATATTGTATGTCCTAAAAAAAGACAGCGAACTCTGATTGAACCTATATTTACGCATGTTCAGCTTTAGACCCGCCTCATTTAAGAAATGCCGCACTCTCTGTAGGTTGACATCTTGACCCTGCTGGGTGGTGCCATAACATGTGATATCATGAAGATCTTTAAGTTGCTCAGTTACGGGAGACAGTAGATTTAGCAAGTTCACATGTAGGAAAGTAGTTCAGGTAGGAACTCACAGGAGGAATAGAAAGAGTTGAGCCTGTATCCACAATTAGCTCCACATGATGAGAATGTTCTTTCGCATCAACATGTACAGTACACAGGATTTTATCCTGCACAGTGTCATTCATGTAAAGCACAGTCAGTTCAATTATTTGTATTTCACAAATCTCTTTCTTGGCAGATCAACACACTTTGGCAAAATGTCCTATTTTCCGCATGAGTTGCATGTTGCTTTGGCTGCAGGGCATGATGGTTTATTAGCTATGTGATTAGTAGATCCACAGCTGTAGCAGGAGTGGTATTTACCCACTGGTGCAGGAGCCATAGCTTTAGCTTATGTCAAGTCTGGTTCCAGCTGCAGTCTGTCTCGTATATGTGTACTGACAACGCGTTCTATCAGTTTATCACGAACAACCTGATCCTCCACATTTCCAAACGCACAAGTAGCAGCGATTTGCGGCCAGATAATCCTGAACAGTCTCATCAGGTCTCTATGCCCTCTGATGAAGTTTATGTCGTTCTGCAATCACGTTAACTTAGAGAACAAAGTCCTATTTCAGTCCTTTCACAGCAGAAGCATAAGTATCACCTGAATTTGGCAAAGAATAAAACAGTCATTGTCCTTCCGGACCAAGTGCATGTAGTAGAACAGCACGTTTCCTAGCATCAGGCCAGCTGTCACCTGTAGCATCTATAACGAGAATGTAGTTCTCGAACATCTTTAGCCATGTAGTAAATGCGATAGCAGGTTCACCTGGGCAAGACATGAAAGGTGCAGGTAAGGGTACGAAAACGGCCATCCTCGGCGCCAATACGTGGTATTTTGTATTAGAATAATATCCTGGACATTAATGTACTTTTTACACTCCTTTATTCCCTACACTTCTTCTTCTTCTGCACATAGAGATAGAACAGCACTTTTACAAACACACATTCGTGTGCGCCTTGTCCAGGTTCTTATTTGTATATCACAACAACAACACTACTCTCTGTCTTCCTCTCTCTGTACTTTTCTGCAGATTTTATTGGCCTTGTAGCTCTATATCTCCAGAGTCTAGTTACTCACCCTACCGACCTGCCCAATGTTTTTGCTGCTTGTTATTTTTTTTATGTTGCCTGGTGTTCTTTTCTCTCTCCTCTTTCCACTCACCCTGAGCCTTGTTCTGCTTTAGGTTTCTTCCTCTAAAGGGAGTTTTTCCTCTCTTTAAATCTTCAAATTTCGCTCCAGTTATTAAATACATCTAATGAGTAATAGCAGGTAACCTTTTAGGATAGTTTATGTATGGAAGAAAAATGGAAGAACTGAACTATTTGTGTTTAATTTGCTAAGTTTAAAGAAAATAGTTTTTTTTTGTTTGTTTGTTTTTTTGTTATTTATCCACCCTTTTACGGGAGCTTTACTATATAGGAGGGGTCTCAAACTCAACTGACCCAGGGGCCGCAGGAAGCAGAGTCTGGGTGAGGCTGGGCCGCATCAGGTTTTCCACAAGAAAAACTTTGTTGAAAAAAATCCAATCTTCTCAGATCTCTTTGTTTTTATTTTTTAATACACAATATAATGAAAAATAAATAAAGAAATTAAGAATTAATAAGAAAATAAATAATAAGTAATAAATAAATGCAATAATAATAATAACAATGAAAATAATAATTAGATTCCTCTAGTCAGCGACTATATGTGGTTTCTATATCTGCTGTATTCACATTCAAATGTCTGTATTAACAGTTCTTTAACCTTCTTCTGAACATGAATTGAACATTGAAGAACATTGAAGAACAACTGTTCTTCTTCTCTTGCCTACTCCTACTCTTTGCTGCTAGAGACCCTTCATTGCTTCCTCTCCCATAGCCGAGCCACATTTGTCTTGAGGGAGAAAGCAGCTGAGACCCTCAGTATTGCTTGAAGACAATAATCAGTAAGTCTGGACCTGTACTTGGACTTATTGAAGTTCAGCTCAGGAAAGCTGGGGGTCAATTTTCTCAAAAACTGCAAATTGCGCAATGCAAATAAAAACAATGACCCACAAAAAATGGTGCAACCCTATAATTGGTCCGGGTTACAGGGGACTGTTATTGCCGATGGACAGGTGTCGCTATGGTCGCTTTCACACCTTAATTTGTTTGCTTTGGTCCAAATAAGTTGATTAGTTTGTAATATTGTAGCGATTTCTCCTCGGTTCTGTTTCGTTTCACTCTGAGAAAAATCCAACCGAACCAAAACACGTGACTTCAAACTACGCAATTCGCTTATTGGTCAGATGTTTCTGCCGCGGGAACAGAAAAGTAAATACAGGAAGAAGTGTTGTGGACTACTGTCTGTTTGAGTGACAGTAGGGAGATGAGTTCACTATGAGTGTTAAAGCGTTTGGTCCAGTTTTGGTTCGGTATGCATTCTCACCAGGAGGACCACGCCAGAATTCACTAAGTGATTTGGATCAAGACCACCTCATTTTGGGGGTCTCGGTGCAGTTGTTTTGGTGCGCACTCGAGTGGGATTACCGTGTTTACACCAGAAAAAACGAACTGCACCAAGAGGGCAAAACAAACTTGAGTCTGATTTAATCGAACAAAATTCTGTAGGTGTGAAAGAAACTTACTTTCTTTTAACCAGCCACAAATGGTGGTTTCATAGACACGAGGCAAGAAATGTTTCTCTGCTTGCATTAAGCCCGGCCGATGTCCCGCTCCTGAGACCCATATCGATCAGCTCAGCACCAACACTGTAATATATATTAAACTCGAGGGCCACACTAACACAAAACTTTCATATGAAGACAGGGGGCCACAAACTGTTGCCCAGAATCAGAAGTAAAGAAACGACACTAACTAGGCAGGTACACATGAACACTTTTTCTGTCTAACACTGGCTCCATTTGAAATGTGAAGGGCTTTTTTTTTAAACACATTATGGATCACAAAGTGGTTCAAAGTTTTTTTTGTTTGTTTTTTTTTTACATTTCTCAAGAAATGTGTTTTATGAAAATCTATTTTTACTTGACATTTCTCATTGCAAGGATGGTTTTACTATTTCTAATTTTGCCTGATAGGTTTGTTTTGTCAGTCATAAATTAAATCACATAAATCTTTTAGGCAGTCCTTAAAGGTTCCCTGCTGTCAACCTGGATTAAGTTCCAGTACCTTTATATCAGACTCTGCCTGAGTCTTATATAAAGGTATAAAGGTTGTTTGAAAGACATCATTTGATGATTTCAGATTATACTCGAGGACAGATTATACATTAGTTCAAGAGACAGACACTGAACACATCTTCATCACATGAGAATTCTTTGAATGCAATACTCTTTAAGGCAGAACTTTTTCCAGGTTCACATGGTGTAAACAGGCAGTCTCTGCCTCCATGCAGCTGAGGAACAGTGTGCAAGATGGATGGATGGTCATGAGATGATCTTTGAGTTGTGAGCTTGCTGAATTCTGTGGTTGTTCCAAGTCAGTACAACCTCATTAAGTTCCTCCTAAGAGGTAGATCATATTCAGGCAAAATGGAAAAAACACTCGGAAATTAGCAAATGCTGCCACAGTCAAGTAGTCCTGAATTGATGGTTGATACAAAAACACTATCAGATGTTAAATGCAATGCATACTATTAGTAAGTTTTGCTGAGAGTGTGTTTACACATCTACATTTTCAAAGTGTAGATGTACTATTTGAATTTAAACAGTGCTGTCTTCGATGAACACACGCCACTGGATACTACTGACATTTCTGTCTCTTAGCATTAATATATTACTAGCTTGATTGCTTGTAGTGTTTGAAGAAAACAGAACTGGACCAAGGACTTTTCTAAGGTTGCTTTCACACCTACAGGATTTAGTTCGATTAAATCAGACTCGTTCGTTTTCCCTCTTGGTGCGGTTTGTTTTGTCTGGTGTGAACACGGTAAACAATCGAAACCGAGACCCCCAAAATGAGGTGGTCTCGATCCGAATCACTTAAATTGCATGATTGGAGAGCTTTGGGTAGTGTGTAGAGTTGTCTCCTTTTTTATTTGTCCACCAAAAACATGCTTTCTGATTGATGGAGGACAAAGGTCCTCACAGACACCAGGTCTGAAGACTCTGCAAGCGATGTAACCTAAAAAACATCATGCCGGAGCTAACGATATACGCCTTCGTCAGTCTGAGGTTACCAAGAATAACTTTAAAGAGGTGTTTAAATTAGCGAAGGCGATGTCCGAAGTGGTAATCTTCTCTGGCCCCCTCCCAATGAGACGAGGTGACATAACCTACAGCAGGTTATGGTCGCTGAACCGCTGGATGTCCAGGTGGTGCTCCGAAAACAACGTGGGCTTCATAGATAATTGGAGTACCTTTGAGGGCAAACCTGGCCTGTTAGGGCGGGACGGTGTCCATCCCACTCGGGAAGGTGCTGCTCTCATTTCTTGCAGTATAGCTCATAGTCTAAGATCAGGCCTAGCGAGTCGCTGACTACCCAGAGTCCAGGCCAGGGAGCAGACAAACAGGCTAAACCAAGTGTCTGAGTCGTCACTCAGGGTTCAACATATTGAGACTGTGTCTGTTCCTCGAGCTAAACAAAAAGCTAGAAAAACCCAGAAAGTCTGTTTTAATAATTTAATTAACATACAGACCTCAAATTCAGAGCACACTGATTGTGCAGCCAGCACCTCTGATCTGAAGTTAGGATTGTTAAATATTAGATCTCTTACATCTAAAGCTCTTACTGTTAATGAAACTATCACAGATCAGGAGTTTGATATACTCTGTTTAATAGAAACCTGGATTAAACAGGACGAGTATGTAGCTTTAAATGAAGCAGCTTCTCCTGGATACAGCTACATTCACCAGCCTCGTCTGACTGGTAGAGGAGGAGGTGTCGCAGTTATTTATAATGATAAACTGACTATCGTACAAAAACAAGTACACAAATTTAAAGCTTTTGAATGTCTTTATAGTAACATAACAAGTATAGATACAAATATAAAGTCTGCTCAGCCGATCCCGCTAATTATCATTTACAGACCCCCAGGGCCCTTGTAAGGGACCAAGTAGCCAGGCAAGAGGAAACAGGTGGATTGCCAAAAAAAAAAAAAAAAAAAAAGGGTTTATTTATCCAAAAATGTGAGGGAAAAATTACACAAAATATTTAAGAAATCTTAGGGCCCATAAAAGAGGTCAACAACAGAAACCACATATAACGAAATAGACTAGACAAACATAACTTCAACTGAATAAACAGACTAACAAAAAACAACTGACCTACCTAAAGGAACACACAAGGGAACATATATAATGGCTGATCAGACCATTTAACACACACACAGGGGGTAACTACAAACAACTAGTACTACCAAAAACCCCAAAACCCACTAACATAACAGTAAGTCTTTTCAGTTGTAAATAATTAAACAATTAATCAAAAGCAACTCCCTCAAAGGACTAATATTAACATAGACCAACATAGTATACAACATGCCAACCTAAATCCCCCTCACAGGTGGTAGGCTATGGTTCAGTCCAATGAACCATCTTCCTGTATAAAACAGGTCTGTATTCAGGGCCGCGTCCTTTTCCCTCGGCCTGAGAAGATGACCAGCAGCAGCAGCAGCAACAGCAACTAGCCTTGGCCACCTCTGCACTGGTAACTCAAAATAACAAATCAACACAGGCAAGAATTATCAAACATAGGATGACAGTACAGAAGATAACTAAATGTGCGCGCTACAGATAGAAACTAATGTACTGGCAAACAAACTAAATAAAGTATATTAAATAAACTTTGACTGTTGTCTTGCTTTACATTCTACAGGTATAAACTTAATCTTTCTAAAACGTATAAACTGAATATGATGGTTAAAGTATATAAATCTAAACCAATACCTGAAGTTACCCACAGTTCAATTGTGTGGCAGCAAGTGCGGCCATCACATTCCCCTCCCCTTCAGAGTCTTCGCTGGGAAAGCAAGAAAGATAGTCTGCAGTGGCATTGCTCTTGCCGGGAATGTGCTTCACTGTGAACCGGAATGGCTGCAGAGCCAAGTACCACCGGGTAATCCGTCCATTGGTATATTTCATCCTCTCCAGCCATTGTAATGCCTTATGGTCGGTCTCCAGCGTAAACTCCCTCCCAAGAAGGTAATACTTGAAGGAATTCAGGGCCCACTTGATCGCCAAAGCTTCCTTCTCCACGGTTGAATAGCGAGCCTCCCTGGGGAGCAACTTGCGGCTGATGTAAGCAACAGGATGTTGATCTTCTGGTGGTCCCTGTAAAAGCACAGCTCCAATACCCCTTTCCGAGGCATCTGTTTGCAAAACAAAATCTTTCTCAAAATCTGGACTGTGTAGAACTGGGCTCTTACTCAGGGATTGCTGGATGTCCTGAAAAGCCGTTACTGCTTCTGCTGTCCACTGCACCTGGTTTGGGCAACGTGAGCCAGTCATATCAGTTAGCGGTGCAGCCCTGGCAGAGAAGTTTGGTATGAAGCGATGATAGAAACCTGCCATCCCAAGGAAAGACCTGAGCTGCTTCCTAGTTTGAGGAAGAGGACAAACCAAGGTGAAACCAAGGTATTCAGTTTCTGTTCTAGCCAGAGTACATTTCACTGGATTAACTGTCAGTCCTGCAGAATGTAAACGTTCCAGTACCACCTTCAGATGTCCCAGGTGCTCCTCCCAGGTGGTGCTGTAGACAACAATATCATCAAGATATGCACATGCAAATGCAGTTACGCCACTGAGTACCTGGTCCATCAGTCTCTGAAAAGTAGCTGGAGCCCCATGTAGCCCAAATGGCAAAACTGAGAAATGGAAGAGCCCCCAGGGTGTTCGAAAAGCCGTCAGCTCTTGGGACTGGGCTGTTAGGGGTACTTGCCAGTATCCTTTGCAGAGATCAATAGTGGTCAAATATTTAGCTTTTCCCAAACGTTCAAGGAGATCATCAATCCGTGGTGTTGGATATGAGCCAAACTTAGAAATAGAGTTAAGATACCTGAAATCAATACAAAATCGGATTGTTCCATCCTTCTTGGGCACTAAAATAATCAGATTACACCACTCACTTTTTGAAGGCGTAATAATCCCTAGCAACAGCATAAGGTCCACCTCCTTTTTCAGTGACACAAGAAGACGCTCTGGTATCCGATAACTCATGCGTCGTACAGTTGCATTGTCCTTTAACACAATCTCATGTTCCACAAGCTCTGTACGACCGGGGTATTCTTGAAATATTTCTGGATTTAGCAACATTTTCACCTGAGCTTGCTTTTCTTCAGAAAGATGACTCACATCCAACTCTGAAGATTCTGGTGAGGGCAGGTATTGATCATCCATTTCCTCCTCCTCTTTCACACTTTGGATCAGCAACACCTCGGCACCCTCCTTCACTCTTGGAATCCATTCTTTCAGAAGGTTCACATGAAGAACACGGCTGGATTGCTTACGCCCTGGAGTAGAGATTTTATAAGTGGTGGGTCCAAGTTTCTTCTCCACCACAAAAGGCCCCTGCCACTTTGCCAGCAACTTACTGTCACTGGTAGGTAGCATAACCAGAACCTTCTGACCTGGTTCAAAGCTTCTCTGGCGGGCTGACTTGTCATACCAGGTTTTCTGGCATTTCTGGGCCTCCTTCATGTGTGCCTGGGCCAATTCGCTCATTTTCTGTAGTTTTTCTCTCATCTGAAGACCAAAAGAAATCACATTAACAGGCTCCACACTATCCTGGTCTCCTTCCCACGTCTCTCTAAGTAAGGTCAACGGTCCCCTTACCTCATGCCCATAGAGCAGTTCAAAAGGGGAGAAGCCAGTGGAGGCCTGAGGTACCTCCCTGTAGGCAAAGAGAACATAAGGAAGCCACTGATCCCAGTCAGATCCAGTCTCATTCACAAACTTACGGAGCATTTGTTTAAGAGTCTGGTTGAAGCGCTCTGTCAGTCCATCTGTCTGTGGATGATAAGGAGTGGTCCGTACACTCACAATGCCCAGCAGCTTGTAAACCTGCTTCAGAAGTGTAGACATGAAGTTAGTACCTTGGTCTGTCAAGATCTCACGGGGAAAACCCACTCTTGAGAAGAACTGAACTAAGGAGAATGCTACAGCTTTTGCTTTAACAGATTTTAGTGGGAATACTTCTGGGTATTTAGTAGCATGATCTGTTATAACCAGCATGTAACGATTTCCTGCTTTGCTTTTCTCCACTGGACCAACAATGTCCATCCCCAGGCGTTCAAACGGGGTCCCAATGATTGGGAGGGGGTGCAATGGAGCTCTGGAAGGAACTCTAGCAAAAGTCTTCTGACACTGAGGGCAGCTCTTACAGAACTGGGCAACATCTCTATGCAAGCCTGGCCAGTAAAAATGGCACCTAATTCGAGCAGTGGTCTTGTGTTTCCCCAGGTGGCCAGCCCAAGGAATCGAATGTCCCAAGTTAAGTATAATATCCCTGGCTTCTTGAGGGACCACTAGCTGCTTCGTCTGGCCCTGCTGATGATAAAGAATCCCATTCTGCAGAAAGTATTCCTCTTTGTTATCAGGCTCAGTCCCTAGCCCCGTCTCCCATGCAGTCAATAAACAGATGGACAAAGTCGGATCATTCTGCTGCATTTCAATTATATTGGTAGGTAACGGGAAGCCCAAAGGCATGTCTGGAGCAGTTTCAACCGTTGAATCTACAGCAGTGCGTTTAAGTTTTTCTGTTCTCCTTTGGCTACGTGACTTGCGAGACTTCCCGGGCTGCGTCTCCAGCTCAGCAGCGTAAAAAGGCAACGCACTAAGAGTTGGAGAATGCTCCTGCACATGCTTTGCTTGTGCTCTGGTAACTGCAACATTACAGTGGTGTTCTGTGCCTAATAAATCAACAGGAACTGGCAGATCATGGCCCAAAACCACTGGAAAGGGCAAATTATCAGCAACTCCCACGTTCAGTAGATAAGTCTGCCCTTGCACTTTAACATAGAGATCAGCAGTGGGGTATGGCTTCTCATCACCATGTACACAACAGATTGGAATGGTCTCGAGAGTACAAATAGCATTTGGTGGGACATACCGCCTGTGTACAAGAGTCTGAGTACTACCTGTATCAATCAGGGCTCTGAGTTTTTCTCCATTGATCTTTACAGTTATCATTTTCATAAACTGGTTACCCTTACATTCGACATTCTGACGTGGAACAAAACACATTTGAGTGAGCTTGGTTGGATTCTTTGGACATAATGGTTTGATGTGGCCTTCCTGTCCACACAAATAACAGATTGGTGCTTTGCCAGGGAGTTTTGCTGGTGCATTGGCCTGCTGATTCTCCTTTACCGGAGTCTTACCCGCTCCTGACATTGGCCTCGGTGGTTGATAAGTGGATATAGGCCTGCGAGTGTCTTTAGATGTCTTCCAAGCGATGTTGCTCCATGGTTGGTTCCTTTTCCGTGCAGCCACAAACACTTCAGCCAAATGGGCTGCCTCAGCAGCTGACTTAGGTCCATGTTCCTTAATCCAAACCTGCAGCTCAGGGCATAACATTCTCAAATATTGTTCCAGTATAATGAGTTCACCGATTTCTTGGAGTGTTTTACCTTTGGGTTGGATCCATTTTCCATACATCTCTTTCAGCCTCACATACAACTCCTTGGGACTCTCACTGGATCCAACATCTAGGGAGCGAAATCTCTGCCTGTAACACTCAGGATTAATGTCATATTTTTGCAAAATGGCAGTTTTCACCTTATCATAATCCAGAGAGTCATCCACATCCATGTTGACGTAGGCACCTCTGGCCCTACCAGTGAGCAGTGGTATTAGGCGAAAGACCCAGTCTGCTTTTAACCACCGACATGCTGTCGCAATTCTTTCAAACGTAATCAGGAAGTGTTCAACATCATCACTTTCTGTTAATTTTTCTAATCTTGGATCAACCGAAAATCGAGACTGACCTGAGGCCGCATGGGGTTGGCAAACATTTTCTGGGGAAGGTGTGGCTTGGGCCTGTGAAGCATGGTCATCCACACTGGAAGTCTCCAAGGGATCCAGCACGGTTGGAGAGATTGCTGGAATGGGAGACGTACGCACCTGCACCTCCATTTGCAAGAGCTGGAACTGATGCTGTAGTGTCTTAAGCCGATGCTCCTGTCGCATGGCTTCCTCCTTCAGCCGTAACTCACGGGCCTCCTGCTGCCCCATGAAGGCCTGGAGGATGCCAGCCAGGTCTTTCAGTGTTGGCTCTCCAGCTCCTTCACCTTTAGTAGTAGAAGCCACTCCACAACCTTCAGTCTCTGTCTCATCTTCCTGATCCACGTGGTTTCCCTGTCCACTGTGTGGGTCTCTGTTCTCTGCTTGACTTCTTGTTCTTCCCCCACGCTGCATGGCTCACAGCAAAAATTGTCGCGTCATGATGAGAAAAGAGGAAAAAATACACCTGTATCCTCAACCAGTTGATCCCACCGCTTCCACCATATGTAAGGGACCAAGTAGCCAGGCAAGAGGAAACACAGGTGGATTGCCAAAAAAAAAGGGTTTATTTATCCAAAAATGTGAGGGAAAAATTACACAAAATATTTAAGAAATCTTAGGGCCCATAAAAGAGGTCAACAAAAGAAACCACATATAACGAAATAGACTAGACAAACATAACTTCAACTGAATAAACAGACTAACAAAAAACAACTGACCTACCTAAAGGAACACACAAGGGAACATATATAATGGCTGATCAGACCATTTAACACACACACAGGGGGTAACTACAAACAACTAGTACTACCAAAAACCCAAAAACCCACTAACATAACAGTAAGTCTTTTCAGTTGTAAATAATTAAACAATTAATCAAAAGCAACTCCCTCAAAGGACTAATATTAACATAGACCAACATAGTATACAACATGCCAACCTAAATCCCCCTCACAGGTGGTAGGCTATGGTTCAGTCCAATGAACCATCTTCCTGTATAAAACAGGTCTGTATTCAGGGCCGCGTCCTTTTCCCTCGGCCTGAGAAGATGACCAGCAGCAGCAGCAGCAACAGCAACTAGCCTTGGCCACCTCTGCACTGGTAACTCAAAATAACAAATCAACACAGGCAAGAATTATCAAACATAGGATGACAGTACAGAAGATAACTAAATGTGCGCGCTACAGATAGAAACTAATGTACTGGCAAACAAACTAAATAAAGTATATTAAATAAACTTTGACTGTTGTCTTGCTTTACATTCTACAGGTATAAACTTAATCTTTCTAAAAGGTATAAACTGAATATGATGGTTAAAGTATATAAATCTAAACCAATACCTGAAGTTACCCACAGTTCAATTGTGTGGCAGCAAGTGCGGCCATCACAGCCCTACTCTGAATTTCTTTGTGAATTTGCAGATTTCCTTTCTAACCTAGTTGTTTCTGTAGACAAAGCGTTAATTGCTGGAAATTTTAATATTCACTTTGAGAATCCAGAAGACCCTCTGAGAACAGCATTTATGTCCATATTGGACTCGCTAGGAGTAGATCAGTGTGTAGTAGGACCCACTCATAAAGCGGGTCACACCTTAGATTTAATAATATCATTCGGTTTAAGTATAAGAAATTTACTTACGCTCCCACTGTCTGAAGTTATCTCAGACCACTATCTTGTTTCAACTACAGTGTGTCATATTTACAATGTATACTCAGCGCCGCGCTATCGCATTAAACGTACATTTACATCAACTACCGCACAGAGCTTTATTAGTAATTTTCCAGAGTTATCAACTTTGATTGGATCACCGTCTGACACCACAGAACTAGACCAGGCGACTGAATATCTCGAGTCGTCATTACATTATACCTTAGATAATGTAGCTCCAGTTAAAAGAAAAGTCATCAGAGATAAGAAACTTGCTCCTTGGTATAACGATGACACGCGCGTCTTAAAACAGACTACTCGAAAGTTAGAACGTAAATGGCGCCAAACTAAATTGTTAGTATTCCAGATAGCGTGGAAGGAGAGCATCCTGAACTATAAAAAAGCTCTTAGTGCAGCTAGATCAACGTATCTCTCCACTCTCATAGAAAACAACAAAAACAACCCTAGATTTTTATTTAATACAGTAGCCAAATTAACTAGAAAGAAAACTACTGCAGATATCTCCACAACAACGTTGTGCAGTAGTGAGGACTTCATGAACTTTTTCAATAACAAAATTGTAAATATAAGGCAGAAAATTCAAGCTTTAAAACCAGACAATTTAGTTGACGCAGGTGACGAGCTAACCTCAGCAGATCAGTACCTAGATTACTTTACTCTTCTTGAAGAGAATGAACTAATTTCACTCATCTCTTCTGCAAAATCTTCAACCTGTACATTAGACCCTATACCGACACACTTTCTAAAACAGATAGTGCCAGAAATAATAGAACCCCTGCTGACAATCATAAATTCCTCACTCAGCTGTGGGTATGTCCCAAAGTGTTTTAAATTAGCAGTTATTAAACCGCTAATCAAGAAACCTGATCTCGACCCGTCAGCTGTCCAATTACAGGCCAATATCAAACCTCCCCTTTATCTCTAAGATTCTCGAAAAGATAGTAGCTGGGCAGCTATCCTCGTATCTTCATAGAAATAACATACGTGAACTCTATCAGTCAGGATTTAGGCCTCATCACAGCACAGAGACGCCCTTGTTAAAGTAGTAAATGACCTCCTATTGGCCTCTGATCAGGGTAGTGTCTCTATGCTTGTGCTACTCGATCTCAGTGCAGCTTTCGACACCATTGACCATAGTATTCTCCTTCACAGACTAGAAAATGTTGTTGGAATTAGGGGAACGGCCCTCTCCTGGCTTAGGTCCTATTTGACTGATCGTTATCAGTATGTAGATCTAAATGGCGATTACTCCACATGCTCTCCAGTGGAGTTTGGTGTTCCACAGGGTTCAGTTTTAGGCCCCCTGCTTTTTTCCCTCTACATGCTTCCTCTGGGCAACATTATCCGTAAACATGGTATTAACTTTCATTGTTATGCTGACGACACACAGTTATATGTTTCATCAAAACCAGATGAGATCAAACTGCTTAATAAAGTTGAGCAATGTGTAAAGGATATACGAGACTGGATGCTAATTAACTTCCTTCTGCTAAATCCTGATAAGACAGAAGTACTAGTTATAGGATCATCTGCAGCTAGAAGCAAGATGTTAGACCACACCGTAACTCTAGATGGCCTTTCCGTTACATCTAGTGCAACAGTCAAAGACCTTGGTGTGATTTTAGATTCCATTCTTTCATTTGAAGCTCATGTAGATAATGTCACCAGGACAGCTTTCTTTCACCTCAGAAATATTGCCAAGATAAGGAATATTTTGTCACTAAATGATGCAGAAAAATTAGTCCATGCTTTCATCACCTCTAGGTTGGACTACTGTAATGCCTTACTGTCTGGCTGTTCAGCCAGGTGCATAAACAAGCTTCAGTTAGTTCAGAATGCAGCAGCGAGAGTCCTCACTCGAACCAGAAGATACGATCACATCTCGCCTATCTTATCTACACTTCATTGGCTCCCCGTGAAATTTCGCATTGATTTTAAAATACTACTTTTGACATTTAAAGCATTAAATGGTCTTGCGCCGCATTATCTAAGTGAACTGCTAGTGTCTTATGATCCACCACGCCTATTTCGCTCAAAGGATGCTGGCTGCCTGTCAGTACCTCGTATCCTAAAAACTACAGCTGGGGGCAGAGCTTTTTCTTACAAAGCCCCAAAGTTATGGAATAGCCTTCCAAATAGCGTTCGGGACTCAGACACAGTCTCAGTGTTTAAGTCTAGGCTGAAAACCTACCTATTTAGTCAAGCATTTGAGTAAATAGATCTGGGAAGGACTCATGGACGTAGAGCATTATGGTGAACTGGTATGTTTAGATGCTGTCTTCCCAACTCTCACTGATCACTCGGGTTTGTTGATGGTGAAGTGTTTGGTTGCTCTACATCCCAGTGCGCCCTCATGTCTGTGTTTTCTTCTGAACCCACCCTTTTAGTTAGGCTGTCATAATTAGTCCTGCCGGAGTCCCTGCTGCACTACACTAAATATACATTCACCTCAAACTTTATCTGACTGTGAATACAACTAACTGCAATCTCTCCTCTTCTCTCTCTTTCCCTCTCCCTCTCTCTTTTCCCTCTTCCTGTCTCTCTGTCGAGCTACACGTCATTCCACCCTTTGCCCTCTGGACCTGTCTGACTCGTCCTGATGCCCAACTTCTGGCTGGAGATCTCGTCGCCTGGATCCACCGTTTGCCCTTTGGGATGCGTTTGGAGACTGGATTGGTCACAAGCTACTATGATGTCGGTCCCGGCCTCGGCGGACGTCGGAAGCTGTTTCTTGGAGGTCTCGACTCAACGCTCGATAGTCAAGGAATGGAACAAGTCTGCCTGCAATAACTAACTGGACTCCATATTAACTTAAAAGACTTTAACTGTTATAATGGACTGCTGCCTACACAGCATGTAATCACCCATATGAGGATGGGTTCCCTGTTGAGTCTGGTTCCTCTCAAGGTTTCTTCCTGTTGCCTTCTCAGGGAGTTTTTCCTTGCCACTGTCGCCCTCGGCTTGCTCATCAGGGACAATCACATTATTATGACTCATACACATACACTGTTCATGTACTGTTCTTTGGTTGTGTAAAGCTGCTTTGTGACAATGTCAATTGTAAAAAGCGCTCTACAAATAAAATTGAATTGAATTGAAATTGAATTGAAAAACAATCAACAGGATTAGCAACCTGTGTTAATATTCATAGTGAACTCGTCTCTCTTCTGTCACACAAACGTAAAGTTAGTCCAAGACTTTACCTTCTTTCTGGATTTACTTTTCACTTCCAATAAGCGAAGAGGACGTTCTTGCGTAGTTTAAAGTGATGTGTTTTGGTTCGGTTGGATTTTTCTTGGTGTGAAACAAATCCGAACCGAGGAGAAACTGCTACAATGTTACAAAGTCATCAACTGATTCGGACCAAAGCAAACAAATTGAGGTGTGAAAGCAATCTAAGAAGCTGTTGAAGTATTCATTCAATTTTTCTAAGAGGTCAACCCAAAACTGGACACAGTGGCTTCAAGTCAAATCATCTTATTGAAAACCCAACAATGCATTTACTTATTGCATTTCCAAATGATTTAAGCTCGTTATAGCCATAAATATGTCAAACATTTGACCTCAAATTAACACCTTGTTTTTGTGCATCCTTCTTTAACCATGACCTGGTGTTTCCAGTTGCTGTTGTATGAAACCTCCCCCCACAGCCACATCCGTTTTATTCTTTCTACACCAAAGCTATTTCTTCTGAAACGGCAGCCTGAATGGAGGAAAACTGAGCTCTGGGAAGAGGCTGCAGTTGTCCTTGCCAAGTAGCTGAGTCACAAGAACACAGACGGTGGGTGCAAAGAAGGCACATCTGCAGGAGCCTGCAGAGGTTAGAAGAGGACCTCCGACGACTTCAGCTGGTAGGGACAAGTTAATTGCATGTACATCTGATGCATCTGTTCTTGTTTAGCTGCATGAGTTGTGTGTTTGTTTGTTTTGTTTTTTTGTGACCCCAGCACTTCCCGATTTATTTGAAAGTTGGAACACATTTCTGTACATGCTTCATCTTTAGTAAATCAGGCCCTCAATGTAACTACAGCCTAGAGGATCTAGTTGTGTTGCTTTTCTAAAACTGACACTAGTGTAGAAGACTATCAAACCTATTTAGTGAGAGTCAGTGTAGATTTCCAACTCCTTATAGTGTTGAAATAATACTATATGAAACACAGTCACCACACAGTGTTTTACAGGCATCAAACTCAAAATGTTTCTATCTGTTTATTTACAACATACCTTATAATTAAATTGGTCAGTGCAATCCATGAAATTATCTGAAAGTCAAGTCATGGCAACTTGACTTACTTACAAAACATTTTACTACTCATCCAAGCATGTTGGTCTAAGTTTATCGGTTTGGTTAAAAACTAGAACCTTGCTTTTTAGTTGCTTAAATGTATTTGAACAAATTAACATAAACTGTTCATAGTGCATAAGTTCCACAGACAAACCGAGTTGTTTTTCCTGTGATGTCAGTTTGTGCTTGTTTTGGGGCTGTTGCCTTCAGGAAGTGAAATACATGTTCAGTTGTGAGAATATGGTTATTTGAAGTACAGAACCATAAATAAATAAATAATAATAAAAAAAGATTTAGTGAGATGCCATTTTCAAGCTCCATTTGTGGCACTTTCCCGCAATTGACTGAATTCTGTTGACTCACAGGATGTGCTTGTCCAGGAGACGTCTGTCTGTAAGGCCAAGTACCTCAGACAGTTTATGACTGTATGAGTTTTAGCAGAGCCACAGACACAGACAATAAAATACAATGTTAATGAGTAATGACAGAGTTGGATTGAGACTGATTAGTTTCACAACAAAACATCAACTAAATCTCACATCCCTTAAGTTCGTTTATGAGGACCATGAAAACCCTCATCAATGGCGCGCCGATACAAGTACATACATCTACATTACATACATGTATTTTAATCCAGTAGAATTAGAAATGTTAATGTGGGACATTAATACACATTTATGTTTAAAAGTCACATCACCAGTGGAAGAACCTGAGTCAGACAAAAAGGTCAGTACAGTAAATGAATACTGTAACATTTGTAAAGTGTAAAATATATGTGTTATTATTATTTAATACATTAAATGGATGATAAAATGCTGGAATCAGTTTTGCATGAATTGGTCATAAAATGTGCTCTGATCTTCATTTAAGTCACAACTATAGAAAAACACTGTTTTGTCTGTTTAAAATAATACTACACAAACATTATATGTTTTCATGTTTTTATTGAACATAACATGTAAACTTTCACAGTGCAGGGTGGAAAAACTCCCTAGGCGTGGCCGTCCTGTAAAGATGACTGCAAGAGCACAGCGCAGAATGCTGAATGAGGTAAAAAAGAATCCTGTCAGCTATAGGCTTACAGAAATCTCTGTCACATGCTGCCTCAGGGCCTGGACGGATTGTTGTCATTGATGGAAAAATTAATTCCAGAGATTATCAATGCATTTTGCAGGAAAACGTAAGACCATCTGTCTGCCAACTAGAAGCTCCACAGAGGATGGGTGATGCAGCAGGACAATGACTCAAAGCATACAAGTAATTTACCAAAAGAATAGCTTCAAAAGAATGGCTTCAACAAAGGCAAACACACCTTCTGGAGTGGCCCAGTCAGAGTCCTGACCTCAACCTGATTGAAATGCTGTGGCATGACCTTAAAAGAGTGATTCACACCAATATTGCTAGACTGAAACAGTTTTGTGAAGAGGAGTGGTCCAAAATGAGTCCAGATCGTTGTGCAGGTCTGATCTGAAACTACAGGAAACGAGGTTGAGGTTATTGGTGCTTGGTGTTTACATGTTATGTTCAATAAAAGCATGAAAACATATGTTTGTGTAGTATTATTTTAAGCAGGCTGTGTTTTTCTATTGTTGTGAGTTAGATGAAGATCAGAGCACATTTCGTGACCAATTCATGCAAAACTCCACGTAATCGCAGCACCAGTCCCAAAGCATGGTGTGATGTCTAATTGCCTACCTGTAGATCCTTCTACAATAACAGAAGAGCCTAGAAGTAACTAGACATGCTAACACACCCCCCCCCAGAACACCACCACTAAAAAACTCATGCATTATGTGAAGCAAAATAATCGGTATAACAAAGTTAAATGAGGTAGGCTGCAGGATTCCCTCTACCACAGAAGTTGGTGTTTTCTTCAAGCCTCCTGTCTTGTTCTCTGCCAGTCCTCCACCCTGCCACTGTCCCCATACTTGCTTGTCCATCTTCTCTAAATTTCATGGTCAGCTGACTTGAATCAACTAATCCCTTTGTCCGGCCTGCCATATAAGGTTCAACACCCTCAATAAAAAACTCCGCCCATTTTTTTATTTTATGTGCTCAATTGTCTAGTCTGCTTCTACAAGCTAATGTTGAAGTCCTCTGTGTCGTTTGCTTGGTGCTGACACACTGCATGGATTGTTTTCATCTCCCAATATCCCTGATGAATTGTTAAGCCTGGACTTAAGCAAGCCTGTTTTAGTTTTTGTTTTGTTGTTGGTCTTTTTGCATATTGTTTGACTCGCTCCATGTATGTTCTGTCTCTGGGTTCTTAGATGTTCACTGAAATACTGCAGACAAATTCATACAATTCTCATTTCAAATAACCAAATCATGCAGTCATGTAGGATCCCAGAAGCTAAATGAGAAAAAAAGCTTTTCATCTCCTGTAAGTTAAATTAACTAACATAAACATAATAACTTAATATATATATTGTTTTCACATGCATTGTCTAACTCAGACTCAACTGTGGATTACAGTGAAGTGCATGTCCTGGGTCCTGGGTGGGAAACGACAATCAAGAGGATTTCATCATTGCCTGGCAATGAAAAAACATTAAGAATCATTACGACTGCTCATGAATCAATAACAGTGTGAAATTATGGGGATGGGAACCTGCCGTTTACGTGGCTCCTATAGAATATGCACCTGTATTTGGTCTGGTAATGTCTTGTATTTGCACATTCCTGTCTACACCACAAATATGTGACTCTTAAGGAATGTGTGGAACCAAACATAAAAAACAGTTCCAAAGTTATCTGTCTAGTTATCTATCTGTAACACACAAATGCATTTTCCACGTACTGTACAACATCTTTTAAGACATTTATTTAACCCCTGGAATTAGTAACACAAAAACCCTCACATGTCCCTGTTTGCCATTAGTATTGAGAAATTTATAGAGTGTGTCAGTTAAATATGAACTTTGCTAGATTATGGAGTTCTTTCCCGTGGGGATGATTCATTTTTCACTGGCTCAACAAACGGAACCAGAAAGCCCACACAAATACCACAGGCTCGACCACATTGCATAGTACGCTAGTTATTCGTAATGATCTACTGGGGGTCTGTAAGGACCACATTTTCAAAAAGGTTAAAAATAGCTCTCAAATTCCTTCCTTGCTGAAAGATCCTCTGTGAATTGTACATGGTGCACAGGTCACCACAATATTTTGTTGTATTTTTGTAATGTAATGTTGTATTTTTGAGTTCATGAAACTCCCCCGGCAACAAAAATTATTTGTAAATCACTTACTTTGGTTGTAAAGCTCAATTTCATTGAGAGTATTCATGCAGAAAAAACCTGAACCTGAAAGAGAAATTTTGATTTGATTTGTGATCTATTTATTTATTTACTTAAGTGGTCATGTTACATTAACAAGAGCTGAGAAATACTCCCAAATGATTTCCATAGTCGAACTATCCTTCTGCCACATTTTAGCAGACCTTTAAAAACAAGAGTCTGGTCTATGCTGGGATCTTGAGTGTTTAATTTCAAAATCAATCTCGTGGGTTACAGAGGACACATGCTAAAAAACATAATTACTGTTTTGTTTTTTATAAATCTACCTGTATTTGTTGACATTATGGCCTAATTTAACATTTTTAGTTATGTTGCCCTCTGATTGGAAATAGATTAAGTTTGCTATGAGCATGTAATTGACCGCACTTTGTTCCACTGAAAATGCATTTCTCAAACAAGTCAAGGACTGAAAACACATCAAGAAATGCAAGAAATTATTATGGCTTGACAGTGAGGAGAGTTGAGGAGACGAGACGAGACCAGTGTGACAGTAGAGGTTTCCCCCTGGTTCCCCGCCTCCTGAACCTGAGCTGGGAGCTGGTTCCACAGGAGAGGAGCTTTACACCATTCTACATTTGGAAACACTAGGAACCACAAGTAGACCTGCACTTTGAGAGGTGTTCTGCTCTCATGTGAAGAGAAGTGTTTTAAACTTGGGAGCCAATGGAGAGAAGCTAATGTAGGAGAAAGGCAGTTCTAGAGATTTCTTGTATGTATGATGTAAAGGACATATCCTGGACAAAGATAACTCCCAGATTCCTCACACTACTTGTTACTTGAGGCCAATCCTAGGTCATCGACAGTAAGAACGTGATTAGACATCATGTCTCTGAGGATTTAGGATGACATAGAATACCCTTTGATTTAGGAGTAGAACACAATATACAGTGGCAAGGAATTTAATGATTTTCCGCATTCATTTGTCATAAAATAATAAGTCTGGAGTATTAACAAATATAATGTGCCCAAAACAATACCACAAAAAGATTCTGATCTTTCATGTATTATTCAGAACAATCAGAAAGTGGAAAACCTTGGAATTAATTAGAGGGTTGAGTCCACCCTTGGGAGCAATAACATGGACCAAGCACTTCCTTTACCTGTGGATCAGACCTGCACATTGTTCACAAGGAATTGGGCTGCTCGTTCAAGGGTCTTGGCCAGGAATAAGAGAGACAGGCCTGTAATTCTCTAGAAGGGAGGGGTCAACCATTGTGTTTTTAAAGGGGTGGGGTGATTTGGGTCTGCTTAAATGTTTGCTTCTAGAGATACAGGTGCTAGTCATATAATTAGAAGACCTTCAAGAAGTTAATGTATTTCACTAATTCCATTCAAGAAGTGAAACATGTATAAAGAATACATTCATTCAACACAGACTGATATTTTTTCAAATGTTTATTTCTTTTAATTTTAATGATTATAACTGGCAACTAATGAAAACCCCAAATTCAGTATCTCAAAAAAATGAATATTACTTAAGACCAATACAAAGAAATGCTATTTAGAAATCATGTAGCATGTACAGCACTCAATACTTAGCCGGGGATGCTTTTGCCTGCAGAAATGCGGCGTGGCATGGAGTTGATCAGTCTGTGACACTCAGGTGTCAGGTGCTCAGGTGTTATGAGGGGCCAACACTGCATTGTTGGGTCTGGCATATGGCATCTTCCTCTTCACAACACTGTCAGGCGAGCCTGCTGGCCAATTAAGAACAGGAATACCATGGTCCTTAAACTAGGTACTGGTAGGTTTGGCACTGTGTGCAGGTGCCAGGTCCTGTTGGAAAATCAAATGTGCATCTTCATAAAGTTGGTCAGCAGCAGGAAGCATGAAGTACTTTAAAATACTTACTACTTTGTACTTTGTATGTTCTGGTATACAGCTGCGTTGACCTTCGACCTCAGAAAACACAGTGGAGCAACACCAGCAGATGGCATGACACCCCAAACCATCACTGACTGTCGAAACTGTACACTGGACCTCAAGCAACCAGTGGATTCTGTGCCTCTCCTCTCTTCCTCTAGACTCTGGGATCCAGATTTCCAAAGGAAATGCAAAATGTACTTATTTATTATTAAAGAACATCATTTCTCCCAGTCACCCAGTCTGTCTTTAGCCCAAGAGTGGCTTGACGCAAGGAATTCAACATCTGAAACTGATTCTTATCGCACTGATTCCAGCTATAGTCCACTCTTTGTGAATCTCCCCCACATTTTTTCATAATAATCTCCAGGGTGCAGTTATCCCTATTGGTCGTATGCTTTTTTCAACCACAACTTTTCCATCTCTTCACCTCTCTATTAATGTGTTTGGACACAGAGCTCTGTGCTCTCAGCTCTCAGAGCTCACTTCCAATATATCAGTCTGTGTGGAATTAATTTATTATACAGGTTTCACTTCTATTGTTGTCACTGCAGCCTATAAAGACTCAAAAAGAAGCAGGCCCAAGCACGAGCTCTCCTCTTAAACTAACACAGGTTCCCACATGCAGCTCTATCTGTCAACACTCCTAAACAAAGGCACAGTCAGCTAACAGCTGGCATTCCTACACAAGAGACTGGATGTGGAGGCTTACGTGATGAGGATGATACCACAAAAAATGCTGCAACTAAAGTTGTGACTATGGCCTTGAGGTTTTTTGCATCAAAGAAAAGTATTTGAAATTAGTTGAAGGGCATTCAAAGAGACAAAATAGACTTAAAATAGCACTTTAAATAGTTATATATCTTATATATACGTCCATTTTCTGCCGAGATCAACAGTTTACTACTAATATCGACTTCTTGCTGACAAGGTCGGCGGTTCAGCATGTTTGTCTGCAACCAGTTATGTTGAGTAATTGAGAAGTAATTTACATCAAGGTCATGCAGATCATTCTCCCTTTTTCAGTTGATCACCAACAGGTGAGCATCCGTTTGCTGCTCTGGAGTATTCAGATAGATCTACAAGCAGGAGCTTATCTTTATGATTTTAATTATGGAATTATGCCTTAATATTTGGTGAAAATGTTGTTCTGTGTGGTAGATGGACTGTGTTTGCACTTTTAAATTAAAAGAAATCACCAAAATAGGTTTGACTGGCCCTATTTTCCTTGTAGACACAATGCCAGCCAGGGTTTAACATGAACTCACCGGCCACTGTGGCTGGTGCTCAAATTTACATAATCTAAGTTTACAATTGTGCCAATTGTTCATTGTTTACAGTATGTTATTCTTTATACAGACTGTAGAAGAAGAAGACATGTTTCCTCATTTCACTGAGATAGTTAGGACCA
The DNA here is from genome assembly GCF_900324465.2 of Anabas testudineus. Lineage (NCBI taxonomy): Eukaryota > Metazoa > Chordata > Actinopteri > Anabantiformes > Anabantidae > Anabas > Anabas testudineus. Next base: position 18,333,195 of record NC_046622.1, read on the forward strand.
CTGATTGGCATCAGATGATTCATTCACAGTCATTGACATAGTCAGGGATGCCTTTATCAGATGCTTGGTTATCAGATCACTTGCAATGTATAATGATATCATATAGTATGATTGTACAGTGTTGTCATTGTAACACCATTACTCTGTTGATTCCTTAAAGGTTAAAATGATGAGAGAAGAGTTTGACCACTTCTACACAATAGATGTATTGTGGTATAATTTAGTTGAGATGTCTGAGATTAAAGGCAATTTGTACTCGCCCTCTGCTCTGAACTGTCATGGTTTACGATGTCTAATAAGCTCATCCATAAAACAAATGCTTAAATCGTGTCAGCATGTGCTACCACTGAAATCAGTCGCTGTGTATAAGTGAGCTAAGAGTTCAAATTAATATGTAAGCAGGTTTTAAGCAGTCTTCTTTAGGCACAGCAGTCCCTTTCCTGTTTTGGATGTTTGCCACCTCTCCTGAGTTTCAGATCATTCCTGCCACACCTGTTCTAAATGAACCTGCCTTTTGCTCTACTTCAGCCTCCGTCACTTCACAGTTGACCTGGTGCCAGATGGATGAGTTCTCTGTTGTTTCTGTGCCCAAGCTTGTCTGCCTCCCAGATAAGAAACTCTTTTTTTCAGTCTGTTTCAATTAATTCTTCAGTTGTTGATTTTCAGTTCTAACCCCTCACCTTTGTCTGCCCTGCTTATCTGCTTCCCAGACATTTGATCTCAGACATCTTACCTTGTTTGGCTAAAAACTGCCGCTGCCATGGAGCTGGTTCCTGTTCATAGATCCCTGGTTATCTGCAGGCATGCAATCTGGCCTATACTCTTGCATCTCTGTCTTCTGCCTTTTCCTGCTTCATTATCTTCATCTGACTGACGACTCTAATTACTCACGACATCTTTTACATTAAATTGTCTTTAACCTGACCTGGTGTATTCAAAATATTTTGTTTTACAAGTGAGGTCAAAATTGCTGTCTAGCTATAAAAAGATTTAATCAAGGTAATCAATCATAGGGTTTGGGCTTGTCTCTTGGTGTACAGATGCACACAAGTGGGAATATGAAAACAGATGAATCATCTAACTGCACATGTGGTGTCACTTTTTATAAAGCTCTGGGGCTGTTATTGCACCACTGGCTCCTCAAGTGGGTGTTAATCTTTTCCAATGAGAGTGTCAGATGTCCCCATCTAGAAGTCACCTGACCATCTTTAGAACGTCAGGGGGATGAATCAAGCATTAATTTGTGGGAAGGAACCACCTCCTCACAGGTGCCATCACCCAGAGGTTATATTTCCTGGCTTCCTCTAATTGTTATGTCTTTCACCACCGTGTTGTGTGTCCATATAAGTGAGATCCATTTATTTGATCTAATCTAGAATCTCACACATTATTCGTGTTGAGGGTTTTTTAGTTCTGTTGCTGTCAACTTTCTTCATGTTAAACAACTTTTTCTTGTTGCAGACCATAAAGCACACACATATAATAATAATAATAATAATAATGTATACTTTATTGATCCCCTTGGGGAAATTCGTTTTGGACAGCTGCCAGACTGAGTCAGCGCTACTACAGGGTTTTGGTGTCTTGTCCAAGGACACCTCAGCTAGTAGCCAGGAGGAACTGGGAATCGAACCACTCACCCTAGGGTCCGTAGGCGACTGCGTGAGTGTGTATGTATACAAGGCACATGAACACCAAGCAACCAAGAAACACAAGACTTGTTCCATCTTTCATCCTGGGAGTTCTGGTCTCATCAATTTATAGTCCTCTCAAAGTTACTTCAGCATGCCCACTAGAACTAGAATTTAACAGAAGGGTTTATGCACTTCCACACTAATATCCTTATTTTTGTAACTGTGGATTAATTGGTTCTTATAAACACAGACTGATCACGTCCTGCGCTGGTATTATCTATCACCTGAGGCAGTAAGAATACGAAGGTGAGAAAACAGAGCGGCCTGTATGGCCTTCAATGACACCTGAACCGTGCAAAAGGCAGATGAATGAAGATTAAAATGTTTAAAATATTTACATTTTTGAGATGCACTGGAGTATTGACAGTGGCATCTATGACCAGCAGGTTTCCCACTGCCCATGACCTAATGACAAAAGACAGAGAGGTAGAGAGAGAGGAGAGCCAAAGATATCAGCCACAAAACTCAAACACCATAATCATTCCCAGAGTATTTCCCATACAGAACAAATTGGTGGGAGTGGGAGCTCTCTGCTTGGTTCTTGCCAATTCACACCACTTTGGAAACCTGTTCCTGGTCAGTGAAAAATGCATTTCTTAATTTAACAATGAAAAGGGATATCACAGATGACGTGCTACCTTGTCTCTAAGTATGAATCAGACTTTTTGGACACAAATCTACTTAAATTCATTTAAAATGACTAAAAATCGAAACCTACAACTAATAAACTATGTATTAGTATTAGTAATGGGTGTGGTGTTTTCTGGTGGCTGGTCTCTTCTCGCCGTTCGCTGGACCTGGTATAGGATGGTAGCCAAGTCGCACTCGTCACTTTGGCAGGAGTCATTGGCAGCTCGGGGACATGAACGTGTGCTCGCACGCACATCAAAAGGATGAATCACCATTATGGGGAGTGCTGTTGTGTCAGCAATCGATAGTAAGATGTGGTATATTTTCTTGCACTTAAAATGGTTGGTGTTTTGTGTATTGCATTATTACTTTTGTAGTGTCTCTTTGTCCCGCTCTGTCTTCCCCTCTCTACCTCTCTTCATCTCTTTCAGGTGTCCGATTCATGATGTAATTTCACCATGGCCATCTTTTAATAATATTATTCCTTACTTCATCTAACTCATCTGTGGATACCCTGGGTTCACCCAGGTCTATACGGATGGATCTAAGGATCCCAGGTCTGACAGAACCTGTGCTGCAGTTACAGCGCCAAGTCATAAAACATAGACATGATCATTTCTTTGTTAGTGGGCAAACTTACAAAATCAGCTGGGGTTCAAATAATTTTTTCCCTCACTGTACATAGGATGCAGGAGAAAGTGGGAGAGGACAGAGGATGGGGCACAGACAGGAAGAAGTGGTTTTTACCAGACTACAAATAATAGGGAAAGATGACACTGAAACTGTCAGGAGCCAGAAACAGTGGAACATATTATGTAGCTGTGACACATTATTTTACTGTTGAACTGTGTTCTCCCAGGACTCACTAGCACACATGCAAGTTATTTTCAATGCTTAAATATCTAAATACTTTCCAGATTGTATAATACAAAATGCACAAACTGTTTGGCTTAAACACTTATCATCTGTGTCCAACCTACAATAAGGTTTAATTTGTTTTGTTTTTTTGTTTGTTTGTTTGTTTGTTTTTTTGTCTTGTTCTAAGAGATCTGAGATGTAGAAGGTACAACCGTGAGAGAGAGGTCATGATGGAGGACTTCAGGAGGAGAGGTGTACAGGCGACTGATTTCAATATTTAATAGTAGAGGCTTGGATCAACTTCTTAAGAAGGACTGGACTCATGAAGAGAATTGGAAAAAGGCAACGCAATAAGTTTCCTACAGATGGCAGTAATGCAACATGTTTGGATGCCGGCTGCCTTAAAACCCCGAAGAAGAAGAAGAAGAAGAAGAAGAACAGGAAGAAGTCGCAAACAATCCTCGCATGTTGCTGCTAGTTCTGCTTTCTGCAGGGTAGAGCTGGTAGGTGGCTCTAAGTCAATGTTAGACCAACAAAATATGTTTAGTAAAGCAATCGTACGTCTTTTATGCCGTACATCGATAAACTGTGCGTTGTCAATGTGTTGAAACTGAAACCAGCACCACGCTGTTGCCAGGTTGCTAGTTTCCTGTTTTCAGTAAAGATAATAAACTTTGGCCGGTGACATTCATGTAGCTCATGTCTTTTCTCTGTAGACGAGCTGATCTGATCCACTGTGTGTACATATGTTTGACAGTAAGGTTAGCTTCATGCTATGTGCAAATCTTAAGATTGCTTGTTTTTGGAAACAGCCCTGTTTCCAAAAATGTTGGGACCCAGTCAAAATACAAGTTTTAGTTTATTTAAATTTCTATAAATATATTATACATGTTTAAGAAGCTGGAAATTTGGCTTGATCAGTGCATTAGGTAGTAAACAAACCTCACAGTAGGCTTCATGTGTTTTTATCAACAGAAAGACTCAACATGGCAACACCGGTGTCTGTGCTCCGCCTGCCAAAAGGTCCTGACCCCAACAGTCGTGGATTTGACCCCAACTCGCCTCGCTTCATTGCTCTCTGTCGCACCTCCATATCCGCTTCAGCCGCATCAGAGGCCGACGCAGAGGAGCTGCAGCGAGAGCAGCATGCACGATCTGTGCTGAGAGAGAGCTTCCTCCGGTGTCTGCTCTCCATGAACAACAAGAAGGTTCAGTTTCACATGCATGAGAACGTGAAAGTGGACGCCACATTTGGAGCATCTGACATTGACGTGCTGAACTTTCAGGTGTCCAACTTGCACACTCCCATCGGGGTGCAAAAAGAGGCACTGATCAGGTCCCAAGATGTGATTTCATTCACTTTTGATTTATGAACACTTAAGAAGGTTTTTGTTTTCTGTTTAATCAGAAAATGACATTTGAGATAAAGGGCACTTGGACCCTCATTTGTTGATGTAAATGGGCTGTATTTTCACACTTTCTGAGGTAGTTTATAAAATGAATTGTATTTTTGCACACTGGTGTGTTCGTACGTTGCCGTTTTTTCTTTTTTTATGTGTGTTGTGCAATACATCATCCTCTAGTGTGACCAAGCATTCATAATCCAGAACAGACAGGCATTGCCTATTTTTAAGCACAAGAGGGAGTCCTATGCCCATCTTTCAAGTGCAACCTCCAACCATGGTGTATATGTTTGCAATGGTTTTGAATGAACTATTAGTAATGTGATATTTTCCAGATCGCTACTAATGCTTTCAAAACATTTTTACACACATTAACCTCTGGGGTGACACTGATGTTTAATCTAAATGAAGGCTGAACAGGTGAGACTAACACTGTCTCAGTTTATTTCTCTCAGCCATAGGTCAGTTCAGAAAGTTGTACAACATACAGTAATAATACTGAAGACTTTAAGACCGGGAATTAAAACAAACCAATGTGTCAGACCATATTTAGCATCATTTTGCATCACAGATTATCAGAGACTTTCCCATTTCTTTGCCCATAATAGTCCAGTTTATCTCTTTGTCAACAGTATGACTAGTGTAATGTCTGTATTTTATCAAACAGCAAATGTTAATGGAACTCTTTCTGCACAGTTAGTGTACTGACTAAGACTAAGGCAGTGCTTATAATGAAATAATAATATACAAATGGCAGGAGAACAGATACTTGAAATATGGCCAGCCAAAGATGAGCATTGAGGTGAGACCCAATTTTTACCTGAGGCACCTGAAGTAGCCAACTTACTGAGGGGCTGTATTTGATTTTGATCTCTGACCTGCATATGGATAAGAGCCAAAATGGAAGTTTTATGAAGGCATCATTGAAGTTTTACAGTGTTCTGACTCTTGCATCATGGTCTCTATTTACATGCCTGACTAAAACCTAAATTATACATTGTATTAATTTCCTGGAAAACTCAAGTATGTTTGGCCAATCGTCTTTAAAACCATCATCAGTGTCACATTAAGCACTGATTAATGGATAAATCCGTTTGTCAATCGTTTTCAACAGGTGGTTCCTAAATGTGAGAATCGGCTGTCTTCAGTAGACTGTTGTACTTTTGGCTGTTGGACATTTGATGAAACCGTATTAGACTCCAGGATATTGTGAAGGACACTGTCACTGTCCTTCAGTGTTTTACCTAAAATTATTTATAGAGAAAACAATCTGGAGATGTATTAATTACATCCAATCTATCAGAACCATTGTTGTTTGAGGCCCAAATGTCATACATCAGATGTTGATGTGATGGTTTGGGTCTGTGACATCATATTGTACATGTAAATGTACTGTATAAAATAAAAGTAGTATTAAAAAGGACAATACTCCCCCTCAAATTTACCCGAGTAAAAGTAGAATAGAATTGAAATACTCCAGTATAGTAAAGTAAAGTTCCTCAAAATTGCATGATTAATTAATATAATTAATTACAGCACATGACTAAAAGTACTCAGTCACATATCCAAAACACTTGGCGTATTATCCTGAATGAAAATATCAGACCCTCAAATGAAACTTTGCTTTTTTGGTGGATTTTTTCTGAATCTTAACACAGCTGAACCACGTCTGATGACAACACACAAATGTGTTATTTAAAACTTAGATCATAAGTATCTGCTGGATTGTTTAGCACCAGCCTCATTGGGAGGAGGAGGAGGAGGAGGAGGAGGAGGGAGCATCAATACTATTTAATCTTCTTAAAAGGTGTATTTTGCAGGTTCCCAATAAGTCATTTTATTTGAGTGCCATTAGGCGGTCGTGCTGTGCCTGTGTCTCTTTTTGTACCTGAATTATCTGACTACTCGGTGGAGACACTCATCAGTGAGGCAGTGACTCATCCTCCCTCTCTTTCTCTCTCCCCCTCCTGTCGCCCCCTTCTCTAATCCGAAATATGACTTAAAACCTTCGATGACGTCATCTGGCCTGTGTGATTCAATCAGGAAGCCCTCAAGGACGACCAATGTTAATTTCATATACACAGGCACGCTGCTCTGTGACCAACAGCCCTCGATTCCCTCAGTTCTCCGTCTCACCTCTGTGACGCTGAGTGTCCACAGCACACACAGTAAGCAAACATGATCTGTGAGCTTTACATCAGCCCATTTCTGTGCCGACTGTTTGATACACACAAAGTTCTATTTATGTATTTCTTCAGTAATATTTTTACATTTACGTAATACCATAGTAACTTTGCATTTAAGTTGAGGTGTTTTTATGATTCAAATTTAACCCAAGGATTCAATATTGATGGTCAAAGGTCAAGGTCATATGCTATATCTCAATCATTTCATTCACATTTCACATGACTTTCATTACATGTGGCACAAACGTCCACTTGGACTCGTTATTAAGTGTTTATTTAATCAATAAAGTATAATTTGATGATGTTGGTCAAATATGTCTGTTAGTAGTAGGCTTGGTTTGTTCTTATTCTTTTCTTCTATTCTTATGAACATTTTTAAAGCAGCAATAAAGTGAAAGTGATCTTAGTGATCCACCCACAGAGACGAATCACCTAACTCCAAACCGTGCTTACAGCTCTACAGAGCGTTGTAGCATCTTTCAGCTCATTGTTTGGATCTTTCAGCATGAGACACAACCAGCACGCATCAGTGTCATTTTTACACGCATTTTATCATATCAATAAATGAATGAGCTGTTGAAAAATTAAATGCTGTGTTAGTGTTGGACGTGTTTCACTGTCCATGTGTTGTCCATTGTGTCTCATGCACAATGAAAACACACAGTTTCAGTGTGAGTTTGCTGTAGTTTTAAGTTTTAATATGGCCGAGATCATTCTCCTTTGTAAAATGAAGGTTTCTCAGGTATGGAGCAAAGTACCTTGTGCATTGCTCCACTCCTTCACAGCACGAAGCTAGATATGAACAGCCTAGTGAAAGTCATCGGGCTATAAGAATAACCTTTTGTTGGATTCATGCTCTTTAATTTGTAGCAGTTCTTGGGTACACGCTGTCTCAATGTTATCTGCTCTTACTGTTTGTCTTTCCTGGCAGCCTGCTTCTCCCTGATTTCAGTGGAAAAACATTACTGTCTCTTAGTATGCTTGTTTGTGTGTGTGTGTGCGCCCGTCTGTGTGTGTGTGTGTGTGTGTCAGCACGTCAGTCATGATGGTACAAGGAATCTGTCCTGTAAAACGCCGCCGGCCAACAGGAAGCACATTCCGCTCCTTCCTGTTTGTGGCCGTCTCTCACTTCCTGACAAGTGTCTGATAACTTACAAAACCACTTAATCACTCCTTTGCCCAAAACCACTGCCAGCAGACTAAAATAATTGAGCAGTGACCTCATGATCATGTATTTTTAGTGTGTTTCATTATAAACATTTCGGAGGAGATGATGATCTTTCATGTGTTGAGACTCATTTCCGTGGAAGAACTATGAGCTCAGGCATCTGACATCTGTTAACACAAAATATGACATTGTTTAACAAGCTTTCCTCTGGTTTGTCACATAGAGGCCGCATCAATTCATGAACACCGAAGCGGTGAGATGAGTAATTCACACCGATAGCTGATGAGTCAGTGAAGCTGCTTCTGACTCCTCTCTGCTGGTTCGTTACAAAGCAAAAAGAAAAATCTGTAACCAGACCGACCCTGTGGTTTGTCCGCTGACACTTTAACGTAACCTTGGAAAACTTTAACTTATTTTTTTAGACATGTTAACAGTGCAACCTTGTCTCTATTCTGAAGAAAAGATTTTTTATTTCAACCTGCAGAACAACTTCCACTTATAGTCACTACGACATTTATTTAAAAGCATTTATCTTTCTCTGACCTTAACCAACATGTTGTTGTTGCCTAAACCAAACCACAGACCCCTGAAGTCAGGTCACCTCCTGATGACTTTTTTTTAGAATATTTAAATGTAATTTCTTGGAGACCATTAACACTGTCACTAGAATTACGTTGTTATATTGATGTTAGCATTTAGCTCCAAGCCTCACGGTGTTACTTGGGATTCAATGTCACTCTCTACTTACTGTGTAGTGTTCACAATATAGATATGACATGTGATACTTCAGCCGTCAGTTTAATTATCCTGCTTCAGAAAGATTTGTTTGTTGTTTGCACCATTCTTCTTATAATGATCATATTGTGTCAACCTAAATATTATAGCTGTAAGTTACCAGACCAGGTCCTATCTAAATCAATGGCTGCAGTACAATCGCTGATGAATAACTTTCTCCAAGTGCAAATTATGTGGTCATATTTGTTAATTTCTCATTGGAGCTGTTGTTGAAGCAGCCAGACAGGCAAACACCAGTGGAATGGCTGAGTCACAGTCAGTCCCGAGGTTTGTTTGAGTTGCCACCAGGGGGGAATGTTGGAGGAGCTCCAGTGATTGTGAGGGCCAGGCGCTGTGCTGCAGCCTCACTTCCCTGTCTCAAGTGGCCAGTCAGATAAACAAGCTGACAAGGGAGCATGCCAGCTTGACCCCATTGAGTGGAGGTCTGAACTTCAAACATAAGCACACCATTCAGCCTTAAAACATTGTGCTTTAGTATTTGTGTCTATGGCAAATATTATATGCATTTATCAACACATTCAGCTGGTTTGCCTTTGAATGAAGGAGACCAGTTGTTCAAAATGAACATTTCTCTTTAGCCTTCTGTTCTTTTAGGGCCTTACTGCAATCGAAGAATCCTTTCTGTTTGTCAGATAAAATGGACTTTAGTGACCAAGATGTTGCCACAGCATGGTATGGGAAAGGGGACACCTATGCACAACTCAAGTCTAGACAGGAAGACATAGGCTATGAGGAGGTGGGAGGAGAAGGGAAGCACTAATTACAGTGAGATTAAAGTTATCTTCATTTGTCTGTAAGTCTGTAGACTCAATCATGGTCCACTCCCTTTCCCACAGGAATAAACACAGGAAGATGTTGCTAATTAGTGTCTGTAATGTTGAAGACCAACCACTATCATCACTGAATGGACAGATTCAGCATTAGTGACCAGCAATGGTGATGCACTTGTGCTAATTGGTTTATGGATATAACTGTAGAGCATGTTAACCGCAAACTAATATATTATATCTGCTGAACACCAACACGTTAGCATTGTCATTGTATCTTCATTAAGTTTCGTCTTAAAAACCAAATTCATTTTAGAATGGCCAAACAGTTTTAACAGCAAAATGCTTCCCACCTCACCGTGCTTCCTCGCACACAAACTGGTCATCCAGCGCCTGCCACTGAGGCCGTTTCCATTTCAGTGCAACAATCCTTTAATTAGACAAAAATAGGAAGTAGTCATGTGGTATTTGAGAAGTGGTTTCCAGTTGGAACTGGCTGCAGGCACAGACCCAGTCCTGACTTCTGCACCGTGTGCAGCCTCTCAAAATGGATCATATTATCATTATCAGCATCTTTGGTGGGAAACATATGGCAGCACTCCAGTGGGTACAAATTCCTTTAGAAATGTTTCCGTGACCTTAAATGACTGCGCTGCTTTTTAAGATACGTGCTCATGGTGTTTGTGAGGGAGATTGGATGACGGTGTTTGTTGAGAGGAAGCTGCCCTGGCAGAGGGGGTGAATGTCTGGTGTAGAGCTGTTTAATCAGGAGTAGGATCACATACTTGTCTTGAGTTCATCATCCTGTGGTCATTAGCTGAGTCTGGAGGCCGGAGCGACTGCAACAGATTTGAGGAGATAGCAGAACACCAGCATAAGAACGTAACAGAGTACTGTGTATATCGTACTCTAGACTGTAGCTGTAGACTTAGTGGCTTAGTTTATTGGTACTTGCTTCTAAAACATGACACGCGTCCACAGATAATAATAATTATTATTATAATGATAATAATAATAATACCTCCCTCCTCCTCTTATGTTTTTTTTTCCTATTCACTCCACTGTCTGTGCAGATCTTACACTGAGTCACTTCACCTTCTGCAGCTTTCCTCCCTTCTTGTTTTCTGTCCTCATCAAAACTGCATTTCTACAGTGGGCTCAGCGAGTGAACTAATTGCTTATAATTTCACTTAGACACGCACTCACGTCCAGCCCAACGCCTCGCTCCTCCAGACGGCAATCTCAATCTCTGCCTTACTTGTTGCCTCCCTTCCTCTCCTCCTCTCTTTCTTTTATTTTTCCCCCCAAGAGACATAATTTACTTGTGTCAGGGACAAGGACATCTGCCTATTAACAAGTGCCACTGACGTAGGCATTGCCATCCCCTCCTCCTTATTATCCCCCTTCCTCATCTGCCTTCTTCTTCTGCTCCTCCCCCTCCTGCCTTACTCAAATTGGGGTCACCAACCTTCATCGTGTACGCTGGTGAATCATCAGTGGGACTCACGCCACACGGGAAGGAGGGACATTGCCCACCCTGGATACTTCCGTCCTCCTTCCCAAATTACTAGGGTAACCCAACATTGTCTGCTCTTTACTGTCACATCACTCTGTCGCACAAAGAGTGGAATAAAGAAACAGAGGGAGAGCTGGAGTATGAAGGGGAGACCGAGTGGTTAAAGGGAGAGGGTTCTTAAGAAAGACAGAGTAAGAGTAAGGAAAATGGGTTCAGCACCTTTTTTGGTCCATCAAACAGGCTTTGTAGTGTTATAATGTAGTCGCTTCATTAGTACTGATTACTGCCCAAACAGGGAGAACAGAGAGTCGACCATAGAGTTCCTCCATTACCTCATAATATTTGCTTTTTGAATTGCTGTTTCATCATGTGTATGTCCACAGGATCCCTAAGAATTACAAACCTATAGGGAATTTCTGCCTCTCACAATTTACATCCAATATATCTCCAGAGAGACATTCATAACGTCGCACTCGGCCGTGGACACACAGTTGAGCAACAAATGAAAGGAGAATAAAAAGCCAGCTTAAAGATGTGGAAACCTTATGGTGGATCAGCATGTAGCTGTCATAACTCCTGCCCCTGACTGTTTGTTCTGATCTCCGTCTCTCCCCTCACTCTGATTGTAATTTCCTCAGTCCTGTGTTGTTGTTTTTTGGACAATGAGCCACCAGATGCCCAGACTTTCCATCCACCTGGTCAGGGGACCTCCAGTTAAACCAGCCATTTTCACCTGCCCTTTGCTAGATTATCAAGTTCTCCATCTTTACTGTGTCTAGCTTCTATTTAATGTATGTCTAATCTGGATCCTGCTCCTTGTCACTCACTGTATCTGCCTGTGTGTCTGTATTTTGGTCCTCTAAGCTGTTTCATTCAGCTTCATTCACAAAATGTGACAGTAGCTTGACATTCACACAGACGTGCTGTTAATGCTAATGCACTTGCCTGTCCCAGCTGTCACTGTGCGAGAGGCAGGTTACACCCTGGCCGCGTTGCCAGTCTGTCACAAAGCAGACATGAAATATGGCCCTAAGTAAAGGTACAGCAGGATATACAATGACCCTAAGTGTATACAGCACATGTCCCTATCAAATAAATAACTCAGAAATTTGCAGATTTGTCCAAAACTGTCCACATTTTGTCAGACTAATGTGAGACAAGCCACACACAGAGGTCTGGTATAATATATCCACGTTTTGACAAATCCAACTCAGAGAGTTTGGCTGCCACAGCGTTACAGTGGTCACAGTTTGAGAAGTCAGCCACCAGTCAGAGGTCAGCGTCAGTGTGTGTGTGTGTGTGTGTGTGTGTGTGTGTGTGTGTGTGTGTGTGTGTGTGTGTGTGTGTGTGTGTGTGTGTGTGTGTGTGTGTGTGTGTCAGAGAAAGAAAGCGTTGTGCCTATAGCTAAGAGGTGATGCGTGTTTCTCTCTTTGTGATGAGGTGTTGTGGAACCTGAAGGGGTGAACGACAGGGAGGAACAGACTGTACCTGCTCACGCTGTGGATGCTGCTGTGGTTTTAAAGATCATGGGTTTACATGATTGGGTTATTTAATGGTATGTTGTAGGACTTTTATTCACTGTATCCAGTCATTGTGTTATTTCTCTTTAAGCCTGAGCTCATTGTTTTTATAAATATCGATGATCTTAATTTGTACTTGTTCTTTGACCCCTGATCATACAAACCTGTCTATACTTCCTAAATTTGTGGTTCGTATTTCTCTGGTGTAGTTAGCATACTTTGTTTTTCCCTTTACATTTTTAATTAAATTTATTACATTATTGTGCCACAATAATTTATATTCTTTACCCCTCGATTTGTTTACAGTCTGCCTAGGACAGGCCTTTTCAGATACCACTGTTTGTTTTAACATTTAAAACACTTTTGACATGACTTTCCAAATCTGGTTATACTGTATCCCTGATCACAAGGTCTCACTCAGGGAAATTTATTTAATTACATTTAGTCATTAGGACCTTTTATCAAGCGACTTACAAGTGAATTTAACTAAACTCACAATGTTTTCTTAAAAATAACCAAGTTGTGTCTAAACTTATCACCGGGCAGACTGTTCCACAACTTAAATCGTATGTTTGTCATTGTTACCTTAATGATAAAGGGCTGGTATGCTCCTATGGGTCATGACAGAGAGCAGGGCCAAACAGCTTCTCTGATTTGTTTCAGACACCAACTGCGTGTCAAATGAGCCTTGCTGAAATAAAACCCAATAATAAAACCCAAATGATCAGCACAGATAGCACTAGATACACTTTCTGTGTGATTCTGGTGAACTGTATCTTTGACAAATCCAGAGGTTTATACAAAAATAACAGTATTTAACAATGATGACGACAACAAGATTCTTCCTCACAAAATAAACTTGGAAATCGTGCTCTTGTTTGTCTTCGACCCCCATCAATGCTCAGTGTTTATAGTTGAGCAGAATGTAGAGAACAGCAGGATCATGTCTGTATATTGTGTGTGTGTGTGTGTGTGTGTGTGTGTGTGTGTGTGTGTGTGTGTGTGGGCAAAAGGTCAGCTTTGGCTCGCTCCAATAGCATGTCAACATGGACGCAGCTTATTTGCTGATGCTATCTGTGAGTAGGAATCTGAGTAAACACTGAGGCTAGATAACAAGTGGAGCACATCTTCGAGTGTTCTCTTTCTCCTTGCGTTCTCCACCACCGACACCAAACTCTCCTCACCCTGCGCTCATCTCTCTCCCATCTGCCTATGCGGTAATCTCAAAATCTCTTCCAACACACACGTCCCTCTCTATCTGTTACTGTCTCAGCGTCTCTCTCCCTTCAGTCGCTGTGCCAGAGAATGTAGGAGTCGAGTGCCCTTTTCCTGTTGTAAAATTGCCAGATCTCTGTTCTTGAGCTTGGTCCTGTTCTCCTTGGTGAAGATATCAACGGACACAGCTGTCCTGCCTGGACAGATGGCCACATCCTGCCAAAGATAGTAACAGAGAAATGAATCACTTGATTACCTTACTCAAGTGAGAGATGTTCATTCATTTCAGTGCAAACTAACACAGAGCAGTGTATCAGTTGATGATGCAGTGAGGTGGGCAGGACGCTAACAAGGAGAAGACATCCCCAGTTAAAGTAAAGCTTATGCAGCTGCATATATATTTTTTTAATTACATTTTCTTCATCTCAAACTAATTTGAAAATGTGTCTTACCCTGTGAGCTGTTTAACAGTCGAAGGAGCGTCTGAGTTGCATGGCGTGACACCACGGTGCACACATCTGGACGGGAAGCCCTGCTCTGACCCCAGCACATCTGGAGGTAAAATAGTCAGAGACAGGGACGAGATGCATAAATAACACTCACACATATGTACAGTATGTTCTTCATGGGAAATACACAAATGCAGACGGGCATGCACTTTTACGCCAAAGAACAAACACATGTCCTCGTACATGCATGTTCTGTGGATGCAGACAAACAGGTATACTCCAGAGGAAGCTGGACGTCCCATGGGTTGGGAGACGTGGGTTTTCACAGTGTCTCAGAGAGAAATATGAGCAGGTGCTGCAGCTGTTTGAAGGGCATTTTAACCTCCCAGAGAAGCCTACAACTGGAGCAGGACGAGACGTCCCAAACTAAAGCTCAGAGCTTTATTCATGGTCGACCCACAGATACAGAAAGAAGGGCCGACATTTTCTTTTTTCAGATCAGGTTAAAATATAGAGTCAATCATGTTAAAGCTAAAGAATTTGTCTGTGCTCCAAATAGATCAACGCTGTGTCACTACAGCCACCTACTGCCTCTGTAACAGGTACCACCCACCCTGGGCGCAGCCTGGGTTTCATTCACCTGTTTTAAAAATGCCCTTTTGACTTCACCATGCATCCTCTCTCTCCTCGCTGTCATCTCGAATTCAATATTCCTCGCTGTCCTTGACTTTATTTCCTTCTTTCAGACTCAGTGTTTCAGTTCAGCTGTAGCTCGCCCACCGTCTTCACTCAAACCTTCTGGCTCTCTCCCACTTATCCTCATCCTACTGTAAACTGTTTGCTTGCAGTGCAATTGGTTGTCATGACAACAGGCCCGGGCTGAGATGCAGGTGTTCCTTGTTGGGTTTGATGGCGCGGAGCCATTTGCTTTTCTTATTTGTAGTCACATGAAGAACTCGTGGCTTGAGTGGGTCACTTGTGTGTTTGTTTATTTATTTCAAATGGCCAATCCCCAGTGCAGGTTTGTGTCAACACGGAGGACCAGCTTCCTGTTATTACTGACCACACACACACATATGCATATACAAACCTGTAATATATGTACTGTAATTGTGAGGCGGCATGCAAACACACACAGATGGCCCCGTGTGCTGTATGTGCTGTAGCTTTCCTGGACAAAGAACATGGAAGAATATACAATACTTGTATATACTTGAAATATATACTAGAAATGTGCAGTATTTCTGTTTAGGTCACTTTTCTTATTCATTTCTTTCGTCTTCTCGCCTCCTCTACTCTAAGAATTTACTTGTAAACATACAGGTTGGTGCAAATCCCAGTATTTTAAACCTGACTGATAAACTGAAAATAAGACAGAACAGACGTAAACATAACGGTCATAAAAAGTTAAGGACATGTTTCTCTAACTTTCCAGACAGTTCTCACTGTTCTCTCTAGCCGCCCTGCTTCAGAAAAGCATGATTGCTCCTGTAGAACCTGGGACAGCTGCCACTGATAACTTTGGTCAGCTCTGACAATCAGAGAGGAAATTTCCTTTAATTTAAGAAGAAAAACTTCATATTCTTTTTTCATCTCTGTCTGATACATTATCCATGTATTTTGCTGTACACTTGAGGACAACGCCGCTAATCAGTGCCATCTGTGTTAAACTGTACATGACCTCCAAGAAAAGGAGTTAGTGCCAGCAGAAACTAAGTCTGGCATATGCGTTTGCTGGCAGTCTGTTTCGAAAATATACACTGGCTGTGTTAATAGTCAGTGTATATGTGCAATCAACTGGTTCAGGAGCTGGAATCTCTTTTAACAGCTGCTTAATATACTCAGAAATGTTTGCGTCCATTTTATTCAGTTTGCTTTGTATCAGCTAGAATAATTTAGTTTTACAATGTAAATGTAAGAAAAAAAAACACTTTCATAAATAAAACACACGTTTCTACTCCTCTATGTTCACAATTACTCAAAGGAAGAAAGTTATTCACTTAATTTTTGACATGTTCATGTTTGAGGTCTTCATATTTAAGCTTTTTATTTTGGGATTATTGAGGGTTATGTTACAGGTTGGACTGTGTTTTTTAGCTTTTGACCACATCTCACTTTTTCTCCACCATTAGATTATGATGACTCAGTAAAGCTGGTAAAGCTTGAACATTTGGTAACACTTGCCCGCTTCAACGCTAACATTATGTATTTGTCCTGTGCTACTGGTATTGATTAAACAATATACAGCACTTTCACCATGAAAATCCTGGACACAGTTATGTTATTCTGGCCACGCCGCTTTATTTAGTACACGACCTTCTTGGCTGTGTTTGGACAGCTGGAAATAACGTAGCTATTGCAAATGATACACCGCTAACCACAGCCGTTGATGCACACGGTTTATTCAGTATGCGGATGTGCTCGGGAATCCAACCCTCACATTATGAATGTTCCAGCCTAATTAAATGTTTTCTTTAATCACAGTGCCGCTCTAAAAGGATCCTGTTCATGTGTAGTGAACGCAACGTACACTACTGAGTTCTGTTTGTTACCTAAACATGTAGGTTAAATGAATAGTAGAGATGTTATAAAAGGGGGAGTGAGAAGAGAAAACATCACTGATAACGTAAAAGAACTGACAAAATGTGTGTGTGTGTGTAAATCTGAGAACTGAATGAGTCTGTGCAGCAGCAGCAGCAGCAGTAGTAGTAGTTTCTGGAGTGTGTAGGTGGGGGTTTGAATGAAAGAAGTGTCCATCCTTTTTTTGAATGTCCTTGAGCAAGATAATGAATACATACCAGATTACGAGATGCTCTCAGCGTCTCCCTCTCCTCTCACTCATACACATGCACAGAGGATCCTTCTCTGCCTCTTCAGTGACCTTGTCTGTCATCTGCAAACATGATACAACTAAAATGTGCGGTGGAGGAGTGACCATGAGACTTCCTGTTTCCATTCTCATTTTATTTGCATTTCTGTTTTTACTGTGATATGACATGCACATTTTTTGATTTATTGTTTTCTGACCATACTTACCATTCAACACATGCTATTGCACTTCTCGGTAATGCTGTGTTTTTATGGGTATTTTACAGGAATTTTATGGTGGGAACTTTAGTCTTCAAACATGTTTGCACATTCATTCACTAAAATTACAGACCAGTATATTAATGCGTCCTCTTTTTTCTTCATTTGCACAGTTGTCTTTTACATTATGTACCAAATGATACAAATAAAAAATAGACCTGAGTTGAGTATTTATAGTTTTATCGAGTAAAGTTCACTACAAAATCTGAGGGTTTTTGCTCATGAGACAGAACATTTCTAAAGAGCCAGCTTGGAAATACAAAAAAAACACTTTGGTATACATCAGATGACATCCTATTCATCACAAAGAGGCCCCTATGTTGTGTAAAACATGTTCCTCAGAGATATTTTTTAAGTCAAAACAATGTTGTTAAACAGCTTTTACGCTTATGCTCAAAAGGTCTGTTTTAGCAGCTTGATCAGTATGATCCCTGTTGTCTTTCTAATGAAATAGCGGAGGGTGGGAGGCATGCGTCTGAGCAAGGCAGCAGACAGGAGAGTGGACATGAGGTGATGGCATGAGAAACACACACACACGCACTGACAGACTATACACAGACGCAGTGACACAAACAGGGTCTGACGTTTTTCATCCACTGGCAAAGAATTCCAAAGTGAGTTTTCGCAGCGATAAGATTTCATTCCTTCGTCCTGAGGTCACTGTTTATGGAGAGAGAAACAAGGAGAATAAATGTGTATGTGTGTGTGTGTGTGTGTGTGTGTGTGTGTGTGTGTGTGTGTGTGTGTGTGTGTGTGTGTGTGTGTGTGTGTGTGTCTGAGCCTCTGTCTGTGCCGTGTGTACATTCATGCAGGATGTGTGGCTATTTCAGTGAAGTGGACTCCTTCATGTGAACATCTAATGCAGTCGTCTCCCTCTCCTCTCGTCTGTCTGTTCCCCTTCGCTCTGACTTCCATTTGTCCTTCCCAGCAAACAACACTCACAAATCATCCATCTTCTTTTTTCTTTTTCTTTTTTTTTTTTTTTTGCAGTGTCCTTTCCCTCTAAGACCCACATAATGTATAAAAACAGCAAACAGTGTAAGTAAGTATTTGCTGGAAGCATCTAACCAGTAATCCAAACACTTTTCTCATCGTGTAGTTGGGCAGCAGCAGATATACAGTATCTGTTTATAGTTAGTATAGGCTGCGTTTCTCTCATTACTTCAATCTGTGGTGTAAGACGGTGTAGTCTGTCAGCGTACTTTGTTTTACCATTTTTATTGTTTACCGTAAGGATAGTATCTCATGACAAAATCTGCCTCTTTAAAGGCAGCGCTGGCTTCCTAGTTACTACTGGTTAAAGTTAAGACTGGCTTAACAGACTGACATAGTTGTGCATCAAAGATTGATTTGAACCTCAAAAGTGGCTGTGGCTCCACCCTTTGCACTGATTGTGTCAGCAAATCTGAATCTGAAATGAAGCCTGCACCAAGATGATAATTGATCCCAACAGGAAATCCATTAGACGACGCAGTTCTTGTCTTATCATTGTGAACTGTTTGAAACAGAGTTTGACAGATAAAAGTACATTTTAAAATTCACCAACACAAGAAAACATAAATGTAAAGCATTTACTGCTGAAGTAAATCTATGAAGTTTCATAGTTGCGTGTCAACGGCCTCTACAAGAATAAAACGATGGGACTTCATTACAAACACAGTTAAGGTAAATGAGAGGTCGTCACAGAATTGACTCTCCGGCTCTGCACGTTTGTCATTCTGCTCGTTTCCTAGTGAGGCATCGATCATGTTAAGTGTTCGAACATCAATCTTTGCTTATTTTTGGCGGCTGTGAAGCTTTTTTCTCATGACTCACTCTGCTCCGTGACGTGCTGTTCTCAGGAAAATTTGATTTTGGAAAATGTCTGCAGACAACGGAGCCATTAAGCTCCATTGTTTCCATAAGTTCTCCAAACAACACTTTGCATGATGTTGATGTTTATCACCGTCACAGGTTGAATTTTTAGAACAGTAGGAGCACTCTTTGAATTCACCCTGGTTTCCAACTCTCAATAACTGAACAGTAACTAGTCAGATTCTTTCATTTTTGCTGATTCCTGGGTTCAAAGTGAAGCGATTTCCTCCTTTATAAAGACCTTCAATAAGTGATTCAATAAGTGATTTAATAGCTGGAGTTTCCAACAACAATTAATGTCTAAACTGAAGCAAATGTAAACCTATTTTCTTTGCTGATATTTCGCACTATTGACATCTTACAATCTATACGCAATGTTTAGGATCTTCTTCTGCTGTCATCCAACTCCTGTTATTTCAACGCCTGCTATTCCTTTTCTGGCCAGCAGCCACTGATATGTGCATCTCCTGACTTCCACAGTCTGTGATTTCCTCATCAGCTCCTCAGTGTCACCATATATCTAAAACCATCAAGTAGAGGGGGCTCAAATGCAGACACTAAGCAAGCAGGCAGATGTGAACAGGTTTGCTCATACTCCAGGCATAATGAACCACGCAGGGATGACAGGAGACAAACCTGCAGGCAAGTACATACAAACAAGGGGCAAAGTCTGAAACCAGGAGGCAAGAGGAAGTGGGTAACAGGAGGATTGGAACATTTAAAGATCTCTAAAGATTATCTGGTTAAATGACTGAGGACACCAGGGTAGTATATGTGTATATATGTGCAGAAGAGATGATGAGGGGAAAGTGGAGACTGCTATGTAGACAGGCCTTTTGGAACTAGTGATGGGAATGGCAGTCAGGTGTGCAGGAGGGAAAGTCTGAGGGCATCTGGAGGCTGGATTGGGAACAGCAGTCCATGGACACAATTCAACAGTTCAGACAGTTACTGAGTCCTGAGGAAGTGATGATGTGAGTGAAGTTAGAAACACAATGAGCCTCAATCGTTACACCTCTGCACTCAGCTGTCTATGTTTATGGTATGCCAAGATAAATCTGCTTTAGAGAGGTGTTGAATCACTTGCATGATCATTTTAGAAGATGGTACAGTAGTGCTCTACATGCTTTTCTATTATTTCATTCACCTAATTTCTATCAGTCAGTTACGATAAATGACAGAAAGAGCTCTCTTTAAACCTTGAACCCTAATGAATCAATCACTGACTTGAGATTCCTTGACATTTATTTACAGGATAAACAGCCTTCTACTGTAAATGACACACGTGAATGTGTGTTTGTAAGTGTGTATGTGTATGAGTGTGTGTTTACAGCTGTGTGTTTACAGTGTTCCTGCTATTGCTGGGAGGCCAGGTCACATTTCTCTCCTGATCGCTCTCATTGCCACCACAACTGATAACCATGTTGATCTCTAAACCATTACGTCTGACAGTTTTTCTGAAAGACAAAAAAGAAGGTGAAATAAATGAACAAGGAATAAATCCAAGCTCCTTCCTCTTCCTCCTCCTCCTCCTCTCCTGACTAGACCTTGCTCTCTGTATCCATGGAGGGATGGAGAGGTATGGAGGTGGGAACGCTGGGATGCAGGACGGATGGACGGCTTTTTAACAGGGCGGTGAGGTATTACTTTAAAAGTTTCTCTCCACCCCCATCGGAAGTCAGCAGGACAGGCAGCCGACAGCTTTTCCAGAGGATGGGAAACCTGGAGGCTGGAATTACTGCTCATTTGGAGAAGGCACAGTGAATCCAGAGCTGTGGTGAAGACTAGTGCACTGACCCAGAATGTCTAAAGGCCTGATAATTCTCACACATTTCAAACTTCAAAGAACTTTTATGTGCCTTATTTCAATTTGTGTTATACAGATTTCAGTTTGGAAAAATTCTTGTATAGAAGCCCTATGGAAACTCCATGATTTGATGGCCACACCAGTTCATAAAATGGGACTATGGTGAATCTCTTTCCGCTGGCCTAGTTGGTATCTCTGTATCTTTTGAGCTCTCCAATAGGATTTAATATAAATTTATGTTGGTTTAAGTCTAGCTTACAAATGGCTTTCAAATGTTGTGTATTTTTACTGTTGACCAAGTGTTTTTCGGTGTATTTTGTTACCTTCCAAGCAGCTGTCCCAAGTTATGCAATCTGTCACAGGAAGTTGCTTTTATTGTTTTATAGTAGTTACAAAGGAATCATAAATGTCATAAAACACAGTACCTCCTGGTGGTGTGTTCAAATCACAACTGAAGTCATCATCTCAAGGCACTTTACAGTGTTTAAGGTTTCGACCTTACACAATATAACTGTATACAGAATTATATAAAAAAAAACAACACCCCCACTTGGCTGTGGATAATTGTAGAGGAGTACAGAGAGAACTATTTAACATGTTAGATCTTATTTTCAATCAATGCATAAGTAAACAATAGCATACATGCAACAATTTGTGGGTTTTGGGAGATAAACACATTCAAGCACAATGGTCTCAAAGTGGTTTCTTCTGCAAAATGTTTCCTTTTACCATCTATCATAGCAAAATCATAATTATTAAGGTAGGCCGAGGCCCAAATGATGGCAAGCTTTGTTTTGAGATGGTAAAGAGCCCAATTGACCTGATTAGTATTTACTGTTATTTAAACAGACCCCTCACTTAAAATGTTAGGTCAAAGGTCAGAATCATCAGGGGTTAGTATGAGTTCAGTCAAGGAGTCATGGTGAATGTTTACTTACTGGATATTAAGGTTTTAATATCTGCTGAAGATCACGTTATCTTCTCACTTTGCTTGAAATTGTAGATATTGCGTTGAGTGTAAGGAGGATGTGCAACAATGTACAACTTGACAATTTATTACTCTTACATTACATCATGTCTTCTCTTTTGTCATTTCATTAAATATAAAAGTGTCCAGAGTCTGAAAACAACTGATGTGTGGTAATTATTAGTGCAAACCTTTTCCCGGAACAGGTGTGTATGTCTGTGTGTGTTGCGAGAACAGAGCGAGTGTGTTTCGTGTGTGAAGTTACTCTGCACTGGAACAATCACTCAGTCTCAGGATGAAAGAAGTCTGTGAATGAATTTTGTGTGCGTTTGTACGAGAGTGGACGGGAAGAACAAGTGGAGGGGACAGAGGGGAGGAGCAGGGGGGACGTGGGCAAGCGTTCCTCCAGATGAGATCTAATATGTGAGACGTTGCATCCTAAAGAGACATTTTCTCATGGGCTTACCCCATGAATACAAATTCAGCCCACCACCCGCTCTGCACTGGAAGGACGGACACACCTTGCTTCAACCCATAGTGGAGAAGTACAAGCTGCTTTTTCCTTTTTTTAACCTCTCCTTTTACTTCCATCCAATCACAACACTCAGTTGTGGTGACTTCATGGCAGCGCTTATGAGTCATCCATTCATACCTTTGGCTTGTAACTGAAACTGTTTGCTCTCATTCAGTGTCATGGGGCCTTGTATTTATAATGACGGAGCGATTGCCTGCGAGCATGTTGGCCGAAACATAAAATGGTGCCAACGAAAAGCAGCAGGTGAGTTTGTTAAAGGCGGAAATGTGGAACATAATTAGTCTTCTTCTGAGAGCTGATCTCAGGGTTATCTGGACTGTGGTTACGCATGTGAGTGTGTGTGTGTGTGTTCGAGTGTATTTTGTTTTGTTTTACTTTGACTGTGTATGCAGAAGAATATCTGTATAACAGTATTTGTGCTTTAGTTTGTTTGCTTTGCACACGTGTGTGGGTGTGTGTGTGTGAGAGAGAGAGAGGGAGACAGAGAGAGAGAGCACAGATAGAAGAAGGATATAACAGCCTGTAGATGAACAGAGGCCGACCTCAGTGACATCACTATTTGGGTGGATCCAAAGATCCAAACGGTGGAAAGTCAATTAGAGTTAAACTGAGTTTACCAAGTGGACACTTAGTAAAGCAGAGGAAAAAAGCAAAAGAAGTGTATGTGGAGGTGTGTGTGAGTGCATGAGAGAGAGAGAAAAAAGCAGGAGAGAGAGAGAGAGAGAGGGGAAAAGGGGAGGAGATACAAAAGGGAGGAACAGAGTGCAGAGGAAGGGAAAGAGACATAGTAAGGAGGTTTAGGAACAAGAGGAAGTTGTTGCCAGTGATACAGTACAGAGAGACAGACTAGCACAACTCATTTTTCTCCTGCAGCTTCCATGACAGCAGTGGTATCAGTGTGTTTTAAAAAACCAGAAGTGGAAGTGCAAGCGACAGAGAAAGGGAGTTGCCTACTATCAGAGGTCAGGCAGGCAGGCAGAAGGGAAGCCGGTGGATGTTTTTAAGAGTTTGCTTATCTGACACTGACAACAGGATGAGAAGCTGAGCAAGGGAGCAGAGAGGGGAGAAAAACATGGAGCAAGCAGCATTACCTACAGCCCATGTACACAGGAGACACAGGAGAGACAGGAACCAGTCACCCTGAGAGAGGTAAAGAGAGAGAAGGGAGAGAAAAAGAGGTAAATAGTGCATCTTGTCCATTCTGTCCAAAGGAGCAGGAGCGAGACCAAAGGGATCGTAACACTGGAGCTCAAGGATAAACCATGGACTCTGCATACAGCCCACCACACCTGGACGTGAGTACTACATCTCTATGCCTCTCACACATACACACAAGCACACACTCACACACACACGTCTGTCTGTCAAGCCACAGGCCACAGGAACTGCACTGCTGAAACCATTAGTCAGTCTGGGGAAAATCGCACACACACACACACACACACACACACCTACACTCATGCACATGCATGCACCTCTGGCACACTGTGTTGCTCAATCAAAATCTTGTCCGGTAAGCAGCTTGTCCAAGAATAATGTGCGCATTACGAGTTCAAAGAGCATAATGCAACTCACCACCTCTGCTACACACACAGTATGAATTGGCCACGAGTGTTAACACTCAGCAGCTTTAATGTGAAAAGCAGAGTTGTGTTTTGGTTCTGTGTTTCACATCGGTTTAGCTGTCAGACGCACAACGAGGGCAGTCTCCGAGCTTTCAGTAGCCACAGGCTGGACGTGTCAATATTTCCACTGATGCTTTTGCATTGCTGTGCCTCAGCGGGGGCCTCCTGTTGACCACAATGCACTTGGATCACCGTGAACCTGCAGGCATCCCAATCGCTGAGACAAAAGATGAGACACGCACAAAAAAATGAGGAGGAGAGAGACAAGTTGTAAATGCACAGAGACCTGTTGATGCTCGGCTCAAGCTCGCACAAGTATGACAGCATGCGTGTGTGCTGCAGATGTGATAGCTGATGAGACAAGGGGAACGGGTTCCAGTTACGCTGTGAAAACAGGAAAGTGCTGGATTTGCTGCACTCCTGAGTGTCCACCAAACGGAACCTATGTGCCTTAATCTATTTCCAACCGCTCGCGTATATTTACGACCCAGCTCCTCCACAGTTATACATCTTGACGTCCGTTTCTGTGGACGTGTTAGTGCTCACTCTGCCTGGCGGTTGGTATGTGTTTAAACCCTGTACTGTTCTTTGCATGGACACATGTGCATCTGCATGTGTGTAGCAGAAACAGTGATTTGAAGTTTGGGTCATTAGCCTGTTAATCGGTCCAGCTGGGATGAATTACAGCGGTGTTGTAATAGAGTCCAATAAAACCCTGTAGCAGCCTACCTGGAATATTACTCTAATGATTTCATGTGTTGCACCTCAGAAAGCAGAACTGCAACTCCATTTGCAACTGTTTTGATCATTTTTCACTCCACCCAATTATATATGAACTCCTCAGCTCAGACTCATGCATTAATGGCCAGTCAAGCATGGGGAATACTGTGCAATCATAACCTCACAGTTAATTATACAGACTATGGCGTGTAAGCTCACTTTATGTGTTACAGTATATGGGCCTCTACGGAAAAAGAGCGGCGGTGATACAGCTGTATCCTCTGAAATGTTCTCAGGTGTGTATGTGTACACTGTATATCACATCTGGGCTCGCGAGGCTGTCCGACATGACATATTTTTGAGTAAGCTCAGAGCGAGAAAATGAACCCAGTGACATGTATGCTGCACGTATCATGTTCTGAAAGAATGGTACAGCAGCTTAGAAAAATGAGAGGTGGAGGGTGGAGGGGGGATCAGGGAGAGTGAGAGGAGGAATTTGGGAAAAGAAACACGGGAAGAACAACAGGAAGGGAAAGTTGAGGGACCAGGCGTAACATGAAGACAGCGGCTGTGGATAAATCAGCCGGCTGCAGTGACATGCTGGCCCTCTTGCCCAGCAACAGTCCGCCGCACTCTTCCGCAAAAACACCATTCATTTAAGGCTTAGGTAAAAAAGAGCAACATTATTAGGAGAGAAGGGAAGGGAGAGTGGGAGATGGGGATAAGAACATATAACATCCACAGATCCATAGATTGAGAAGAAAGTCAGAAAAATATATAAGAAGGGGAAACTAATAGAAAATAAAGTAACAGTATAAGAAATCAGAAAAGAAAAAGGACAATACAATATGACAACGCAGATGACAAAGCAAAAGGACAAAGTTCAGGAATGCAAAGAGGAAGGAGGAAGAGGAAAGCGAGCAGTGTTTGAAATAAACAGATAAAAAGAAAGGTGGCAGTTAGAAACAGACATCAAAGGTCAGGGGTTTTAATCAGTGAGTTTTGCGAACACAGGGAGGGTCAACGACGACGCTCGCCAGGGTCACAGCAACTGTCTGCTCAGGAGGTCAGGTCACATCTAATATGTCTAATAAGCTGAGTCGCCTGCGTGCACACAGGGGAATGATGCACGAACACGGCTGATGAACTTCAGACCTTCACTTCGCGTTGCCCCTGACCCTTTCATCATACAGCTCTCTTCCTAATACTCCCCAAGAGCATTTGATTAGTCCAGATTCATGACACCCAGCAAAAATAATAAAAAAGAAACAGTATAGAGACAGGGATAGTGATAGATAAAATCAGACAGTGTGGGGGGAGGACAATCATAAAAATGTCAGCTTGTTGACAGTGTGGGTGGCACACTGATGCACATGACACATAAAGATGCTGGAACCTCTTTGTCTGGTTTAAATTGGATAGAATCAGTCATAACACAGACCCCCCAGGGAGAAGACAGAGGGTGTATGTATATCAAAGTGATGGGTGGCAAACTGGCCCCTGCTTGCAGCTTCTTTCTCTGTTTTCATGTGTTTGTTCTACTTCACACAAGCTGAGGCACACCCTATTGTGTGACGAGCGAACCTTTGAACCTCGGAGTCACCTGGGTGGTTTTGTAGGTGAGGAAAGTACAGGAGAGAGGTGGTGTTGTTGTCCTTAATCTGCTTTACAAGCTTCTATGGTATATGGGAGAGGCTGTCCAGCAGAGTGTCTAATCTGTAATTGTCCACTGTGTTGCCTCAGGTGAAACAGCCATGGGTGGGGCTGCCAGGGTTTAATGGATGGCTAGCAACAATCCCACGCTTGGAGGTGGTTTATTTTCCCAGGCCTGCTCTTTGAACCGTGTACCACACAAACAACACACATGTACACAATCACACAAGCATAAAAATTTGCACACCTTCACACCTGTGACCTTCTTCTAACCCCCTTTTCTAACAGAGTGGTAAGATTAGCATCCATTACAGTGTCATTATGTCTTCGCTCAGCTATAAACACATCTGTTATCTTGCCGTAGAGGGCTTAATCGGTTCTGTGTCCCTTAGCGAGATTAGATAAAGAGATTGAGGAGGGAGATATGAGAGTTTTTCCCTTGACACACGGATCTCTTTTAAAAAAAGGGTCATTTACGTTTGTCAAGGGGGACAACAGGTAAATGGTTCTTTTCTATATTTATTTTATTGTATAGCACTTGAGCAATTGAGTTGTGCCTGACCGATCAACCTTTGCTCCTTTGCTCCGACCCCAACCTCTTCATGCCAAGAAGGCTGTGAATTTGCTGCTTTCTAATTACCGACTCAGTTATTAACACCTGCACTAGGTGTGACCCCTGTCTGTGGCTGTGTTCCCATACTGAGAAAAACCTAGAGGGACATATGCTGATCACTTGTTATGAGACAGCTTAAGGGGAGTTAACTTTCCCAACACAGTTAAAGGAGCTGTGTTGTGGCATCTGTGGAAATTTGGTCAAAGCTAATGATGCAGGCAGGGACAAAACATCAAAGTCATTTGCATCACACAAAACACTAAAGCACACCATTTGCTATTCATGTGCAGCTTGTCTGCAGATTTTGGCTGTGAAACGAGGCAATGTATCAAACACACAAGTCCTACAGTCATGTACTCGTGGCAAAAACCTTGGCACACATTTGCAGATTTAATACTAGCTTATGATAATGGCTTGTTTTATTTTAAAATTTGATATCCGTATACTTCATATATGCACACACCCACCTAAGGAAAAGGGAATAAGTGTATAGTTCAGATTGTTCATGTCAAAGTTTTTCTCTTTCCTTTTGACAGTATACGTCAGTCTCTCCAAAGCGAGACTAGCTTTCAGTTCCTCTGTCCATATTCCTGTTGAGGGTATGTCTATATTCTTCCAGAAAAGTGCTATTATCTTCCTGGTCTGCATAGGTCCAAAGTCAATGAGCAATAATAGCTGCAGTCTAACACTTTCAAACAGCAACAACAGAACTTTTCAGTAATGTAAACAGTGTCAGTTCACATTTTCTATTGTGATCATTTGGAAAAGAAAAACACCTA
Source organism: Anabas testudineus (assembly GCF_900324465.2). NCBI lineage: Eukaryota > Metazoa > Chordata > Actinopteri > Anabantiformes > Anabantidae > Anabas > Anabas testudineus. Next base: position 18,361,036 of record NC_046622.1, read on the forward strand.
AAAACTGTATGTTGAGCACCTGTAGGTAAAAACGTGAATTAAAATAAATGTATCTGTAATTTATGGTTAAATTTTAACAGGTCCTGAAAAAATGTTTTTTAATCATATATGAAAACTACTCAGTGTTTCAGTACCATACTGACCGTACGACTTCATGTGGACAGTAAATTTCTTGAGCATATGCCACATGAACGCTGAAGACTAATGAGAAACTAGTGTGTCCAGGAAATAGATGACATACGCATGATATACAGAGACCAGGAGCATCTCATAGCAATTATGTCTTTTGCAGATTTCTCAACCAATACATCAATGAAATACTATATTTCAATAAAATACTGTGCATGAACATGTTACTTCCAAGCACCTACATTTAAAAGGACAGAGGAGTGCCATGCAACATGCCTCACAAGACTGGTATTCTCTTTTTTGTCCACCCATTTTTCAATGTACCACTTCCTCTCATGTTTCTCCCTGACACATGTCCTCCAATCATCTCTCCTTACCTCCCTGTCTCCCCCCAGTTCCACCATGTTCCCTGCTAACCTCCTGCTCCTCATGGTCCTGCTGCTACCTCAAGCCTCGTCTGGTCGCCAGGGTGGAGACACCAGCGAGATCTATGGCAGGGTGTCTCCCGCACCTTCCTCTTTATCACAACCACCAGCTGGTTCCCTCCTGGAGCCCAGTCTGGCTCAGACCATCCAGAGTCTCCTCCTGAACCGGCTGGGCCTGCAGTCACAGCCAGAACCTCGACCTGGAGTGCCAGTGCCCCAGTATCTCTTGGATCTTTACCGCTTCCACCAGCAGCAGTACCATCTAGTGGAGGACCCCTCGTTTAACTTCCCAAGTCAGCACATTCAGCAAGCCAACACTATACGCAGCTTTCATCACAATGGTACGATCACTGCTACATCACGATGCCATACTGCGAATGCTATTAATTTGAGTTCTATTGGATGTGAAACAGCGATGAAAATATGTGATTCATAGCAGATTTAGTGGAGATTGCCCTTTCAGGTTTATCACATTTATGACAGTACCAGGTGTTTTGTGTGACTCATCATTTAGCAATCTCAACAATAAATAAACTCTTAGATAAGAGTGATTGTAAAGTCGTCTTTCTAAATGTGTGACAACATATTTAAACCTATCTCACACTGAAAGGAATTCGGACTGGACTCTGCACTGCAGTGATTATGACTGGATTAACCTGTAAGGGTCCCTGGGGCAAACATTTGCTTATAATGCCCCTAGAGCACCTCCCTTATTCTTTGCAAGTCTCCTGTCACATCCAAGCTCCCATTAATTTCAAAGCACCCGGAATACAGTTCAATACATTACTCAGCTCATGTTTGTGGTAATTTTACTAAGCACAGTTTATATACACTAAATTTTCAGCTACCTTTATCACCCTTATTTCCCGTATCAGTTATTTGTTAATAGATATTTGTACAGCATTCCTGGTTTTAAAAGATCCAGCAAATTACAAATCAAACAAAAGTAACTGGTGTGTGAAAAGGTCGCAGATTTCCAGTCAAATAACTCCAAATTTTGAACCACAATTTAAACTCTTGACTGTTTTTGTCTTTCTCTTAGAGCCCCTTGGAGACAGACCCATAACAGAGGATCATAAAAGAGTTCATATCTCCTTCAATATCTCCTCCATCCCTCAGGATGAGAGGGTGCTCTCAGCTGAACTTCGGCTCCTTCGCAATGACAGAGCTTCTCTGGGCCCTGGGCCTCACAGACTAAATTTATACCTCTCTGAGTGCCATGAAGACCCTGAGCCCACCCTGCTGGAGACAAGGTTACTCACCACTGGCCTCCACAGTTATAAAACAGATGGTTTCTGGGAGGCTTTTAGTGTAAGTGCAAAGCTCATCCATGAGGCTCTTGCTAGGAGTGGCAGCCTGCGCTTCCTCCTGGAGGTCAGGCCTGAGAACAGCACCTCCACGCTCCCAGGCCAGAGTCTCTCCTCTGCTGCAGGTGAGGAGGAGCCCAAGAAACACAAAGAGGGACACCTGAGGGTATGCAGGTCTGTGGGGCAGGACGACCACAGCTGGGCGCAGGAGAGACCCCTCTTGGTAACTTATAGTCATGATGGGCACGGTGAGCCTTTAGTTAAACATGGCAGGAGGACCCAGAGTGGGGGCCAGAGGATAAGAGGGAGAAAAGGAACAAAAGAGAGGGCCAGGAGCAGCAGCAAGGGTCTCAAGAGAGACCAAGACTGGGGTAGGGCCAAAAAAACAGGGTATACAGTGCAGGGCCGGGTGGTAGATAAAGGTGGTCTCAGTTGGAATGAACGTGGAAGGGTGAAAAGAAATGGTGGTCGGGCTGCAAAACTGAAACGCCTTTCCCGCAACAGATGCCGCCGTCATCCCTTATACATAGATTTCAATGATGTTGGCTGGCACAAGTGGATCATCGCTCCCAGCGGCTATGACGCCTTCTTCTGCCTGGGAGAGTGTCGCTTTCCTTTGGCCGACCACATGAACTCCTCTAGCCACGCCATGGTGCAAACTCTGGTAAACTCTGTGAATGGAGCCGTGCCCCGGGCCTGCTGCGTCCCCACCTCACTCAGTCCCATTGCCTTGCTCTACCTGGACTCTCAAGACAGAGTGGTGCTGAAGAATTACCAGGACATGGTGGTGGAGGGCTGTGGATGCCGGTAGTGGGCAAGACAATTCACCCAGAAAAAGCTAGAGATGGATGGAGGACCACTGAGGGAATAAGAGAAAGTGAGAAGCATGAAAAGACAGACAGTGAGAAGACATCGAGACTGATGCAGCAGCATAAGAAGGATGGTCGGACAGAATGGATGTGAGGGAACAGATTTATCATTACCAGTAGCAAGACAAGTGTCAGACATGGACAGAGAAAGACAAAGAGTGAGAGAAACAGAAATAATCTGCTTCACATTTGGAGAAATGATTAGATAATAAGACACAGGAGGATGTCCAAGCAGAAATATTGTCAAAACACAACTAAACTGCCAGGAATTATTTTTGTTCTGTTCCCATTTAGCTACGATGCAGCTGCACCGTCAGCTGACAGGCTGCTTGTTCTACCATAAGAAGCCAGTGCTTTGACATCAGAACGTGTTCCAGTGTTTTCCACTCATCTCACCCTCTCACAACTGTCTGACAGGCACGTGCTCGTGTTAAGCTGTGGTAGCAGGCAGCGAAAAAATGGTTAATGGATATTGAGAGCAGGCTTATGTGGACATGTATTTTGAGCTCTGGAGCCGAGTTTACACAAATCTGTATCTTTCTGATGGACTTAAGTGATGATCAACAGCATTAGCAATACGACAATGGCACCAGCATGACATTTAAACTTAGTGTGACAGTGTTGTGTCTGCAATATTTAAAGCAAGAAGTAGGAGGCATCTGTTTTTATGAGCATCAATGACCCCTACATCACAAGCTATTTAAAACCACAACAATAATGCTGAGGAATTATTATGCTATTGTTGGAATGTACTATTATCACTATTATTTAAAAAAAAAACAGACTTTTTTGTACATTTATTTTGCAGATATGAAGAAAATCCAAGTGATGGTTGTCTTGTGATTATGCATAATTCCACTGAATGGCAATTCTAACTTATAAGACACATGACGTATTTAAATAGCAGCAATATGGTGTATTTAATCTTGAAAATATTTAAGATACCTGCACTCAACAGAGCAAAAACTAAAAGCCTTCCGTCCACATAAAGTAAGTTGCAATTAACTTTACATCTGTAGAAATGTTCAGTGTATTGAATTAACAGTCTGCATTACTTCAACGTCCCACCTCATCATTGATCCACATGATAGCAGACGTGAGTGGTGTCGCACTTAAAAGCGTAACTAACATTTCAACTGAAAGCTGTGTGTATCGTAGCTACTGAAGTGTGTAACTACAGGTGTCCTTGCTAATTGTGTCTGCATGTGTCAAGAAAAAAAAAAAGGAAGCTGATATTAAAACCGGGACTTCGGTGCCTTCCAAACAGGGGCTTTCAAAGTGTTCTCTGCTGAGCTTAGTAATTGTTTTTCAGTGTTGCATTTTTCTCTCTAAATGGAAACATTTAAGCAACAGCTTGTAAAATGTTTGACAATATACCTCTAATAAACTAAGTAAGCAGCACAGCTGTCATGTCAGTTTTTCTTTGCATTAACCACTGCCTCCTTTCTTGTATACACATATATTTTTCCTCAGTCTACAGTGACTTATTGCCATATTCAGAAAGAAAAGAGAAGCCGGGACAGATAAATCTAAGATCTAAACAGTTTTATTTATATGATAGTGTAGCAAAGGAAGTAAACTCCAATTCTAACATTGAAGCAGCTAAGTTCAAAGCAAGAGGAAATGCCTTCTTCCCACTGCACAAAACCACTGAACTGCTGCATCAGTACACCCCTGTAGATAGCAAACATATGCTTCTGATCCGAGATGTCACAGATACAAACAGAAAGGTCAAACCCACTCTGCTGTCAGGTCTTTGACCTCCATATTCAAGAGCTTTTGAGAATAGTCCTGTCAGCCACCACGAGATGGACCAGCTCAATGCAGCTTAGACGATACTGAGTGTCAAAATATGACTTGTTTGCATAAGGTAGAGTGTATCTGTTATTACTATTATGTTATACAGCTGGATGTATACTATGTATATACAATAGATTTTGTGATTTGCCTGCCATAAAAAAGAAGGCCTGATTTTAAACAAAGAACTGCAAAAAAAATTGAGAAACATTAGATCATGTGATTGTTTCTCATGAGTCAGTGGTTTTGTGCTGTTTTTAAACACATTCTATTAGTGATCCGAGGTTCACAGAGATCCCTTTTTTTTTGTATTATACACATACGCAAAGACAAGCAGGCATTAGCACAATCTGAAGCTATTCCATAATTAAAACCTGGCAGCAAAAGGGCACTTTTTGAAGTACCGTACCTTTAGTTTGTTTACAATTTTTAAACTCATCACCTTCTTATCACATCATCACAGCACCTGTCTTCTCTAGGATTTATACTTTCTTACATCCTTTTTCAAAACAGTTAACACGCATGTCATGCAAAGACCCCAAACAGTAGGTACTTCCCTAATTCTAAACCTCTAATTTGCCTGTAGTATGTGCAACTCCCTGCACAAAGCCCAACTTCTACAGAGTTTCAGCTGACGTACAGACATTATTGCATAATCCTGAAGAATTGGGAATTCATCTTCCGCCCAATCACTGCAAGCTGGCCAAACCCTGATGCAGCAAAGCAGGTCTAAATCACAATTTTTTTCTCGACCATATTTTACGATTGGGAGGATGTTTTCATGATGATATGCTGTGACCTGTTTATGCCAAATGCAGTTGTGTGTGTTCTTTCCTAATAGTTCAATATAGTTTCATCAGTCCAAAAAACATTTTGCCAATACAGCTGTGGAGTATCAATGTGCTTTTTGGCAAACTTCAGGCATGCAACAATGTTCTTATTAGTAAGCAGCAGCTTCCTTCGTGGTGTCCTGCCATCGACACCCTGCTAGTCTGTTGTCTGTTCCTAAAGAATAAGGAACAGACAAAATACGTAGTACAGACAGAAGTTTGAGTGTTTTTTGTCTGTGGAAGTAGCTCTAGTCCACACCCTCAAAATTAATTTCTTTGTTCCTGTATGCTAATGCCAATTAGCTTCTTTGACGTCATTATTCCAAGGGTTCACATACTTTTTCCACTTGCACTATGAGGTTTTTATGGTTCTACTCAATAAAGACATGAAAGATCAGAATGATTTTGTGTTATTATTTCAGGCACATCTTGACTCTTGATAAATATCGGATTACATTTAATGTCAAATGCAGAAAACCATTTCAACATTTGAAAAGGTTCACATACCTTTTCTTGCCACTGTATTTCCCAAAAAAGCACATGCAAACTTTTTTTTTTTACAGTTTTTCCTCAGCACGTCTGTCCACGGTGACAGCACATTTACGTAACAGTACCACATTACATGTACACACAGGCTGAAACAGAACGACCGGACAAAATGATAAAAATGACATTTTTTATACTTTATATTTAAAGCTTCATGTAGTATTTTGTGAAACTGTGAAATTACCAACTAGAAGAATCTATTAATTTGACATGGTGTTGTTTGAGCAAGTAATTTGCTTTGCTGCATGTTTTACTATTTTTTTTGTTTTGTTTTAGAACATTTTGCAAACTAAATGTCATCATCATTTTGGCCGGTCGTGTTCTGTTTCAGCCTGTGTGTACATGTACTGTGGTACTGTTTCATCAAAGTGCTGTGTGATGTGTTGAAGAAAACCCGTAAGGTGTTTTTTGTCTTAATTCACACCATTCAACCCTAACATACAGCAGATAAACACTGTATTATCCTTCACTCTGAAACTTAAATGCTGCAGTGCCATCAGGTTTGCATCACAGAGGTCAGCGTATTTCAACTTAACCAAATTTTGACCCCAAATGCAGGAAGAAAACCAGAGCAGTGTACACTTTGCCCAGAAAAGTGCTACCACTCTTTCTATTGATAATAATAGCATTGCTCTGTACAATGTTACACATGTTTAATGAGAAACCGGCCAGCTGCTGTGCTGTTGGAGGAAACTACCCAGACCAAGCTGCACACAGCTGGAATTTTCTGTGTGACAGAGGTAGATAAAGGTGTGATAAAGATGTGCACATATAGATGTCTCATCTCATATGATGTTCACCTCTTGAGGGGTTTTGCAGATAACACTTTTGATTTGTGACAGTGCATTTCATCTCATGGGCTGTGGCACATCATTGTTCACATAGTGGTTAAGCGATAGCCTCTGGCCTTTTTCCTCCATCACTCCGAGTCATTCTTTCACCTACAACCCTTCCTTACTGACTTATTTACTGTGTCTCATCTTTCAGCATCCCATTTGCCTTACTTTTATCTTATTTTCTCAATTACCTGCTCATCACTACACAGATTTCATTTCTAATCTGCTTCATCTGTCAATCTGACCATCAACTCCATCTCCGCTGCTAGATTAGAAATGTGTTAAACAGTGCATTTGTGCAACATGATGAAGTGAGAGATTTAACCGCCTCCCCCAGCCTGCTGTGCACTACTGATTGGATTGCAAAATAAATCACTTACTGTATATATGAATTTGGTTTTGGTGTGCCATGTAATGTGCAGTGGAACAGAAAGACCCAACCAGCTCATCACCCCTTGACCTCTACCTTTATCAGGACTGCGAGGATAGGTCTCGATCAGCTTTACACACCCTGACACTGCTGTTTTCTTCTTTGCAAAACAGCTCAAGTTCTGTCAGGTTGTGTGAGGATTGTGAGTGAACAGCCCTTTTGTGCGCGTCTCATATTATAGAGGGTATGTGGATTATGGATAATCTTCGAGAAAGTTTTTGTGGACCTGTCACCAGAGGACTTGTGTGCACAGCATGAACAACCAGGCGAGTCTGAGGTCATTGCCACCTGAGTGTCCTGGTGAGTTTCATCTTGATGTTGCTTGCTGTGAATCCACAAACCAGCTTATTTCCTACACCCAGCGAGGCACCAGTTGACACCCTTGCACAATTCTACTGAAAAATGTGAGCTTTTCTCTCACTAACATCTGAAACTCTAAACCAGACAGACATTGTGCAACTGTATGTTTTTATCACAACTGCAGCAGCAAAAAGTTGCTATGCAAAACAACTAGGCCTATATTACAGAAACCAAGCTGAATTAAGTTCAAAACCATCACTGACAAATACAACCAGTTAAAAATATGTAACCCACTTAGAGCTGAGCTCGTTACTTTCCATTACTTACGATTGTGTGATTACGAACCAATATACAGACAAAACAGAGCAGAGATAATATGCTAACAGAACGTTACGTTCTACTACTTAGTTGCTTTAGAGTTACCAACCAACATAGCTAACAGAGTCAGTCAGCTAGGACACACCACACTTAACACAGTTCTTTACACAAATTCGATCACTGACTTTTCGAAACATCCTAATAGAAATGTTTATACATTTAAACTGACCTCTGCTGAAAACTGTCTCCATGAAACTAGTGATAAAAGGTGAAAACCTCAAAGCTTTTTAAGCACTGTCCACAAGGTCTGGGGAATTCAAAATACTTTGTCATCACAGAAGTGAACAAATCCTAAAACCATCATCTAAAATCAACAATATTACCTTTAGTTTCTGTCTCACAATAGCATCCAATGCAACCTAAAGTTTAGCTGTGTGATTGGGTGTATTTCCCAGAATGAACTTTAAGGTATGTTCACCTGCTCCCACCTTTTTCTTTGAACCACATTTTTGTACACAGTTGTTAAACTTTTGTTCTGATGGTTTAGCCAGGAGAGTGTCCTGCCCATCCAAGCCTTCGAAGTCATGTCACATTGTCTCTGGAAAAACATATGGGAACTTTACTTCTGAAGCCAGCAAAATATTTTCTGAGACTTCACTCTGTTGTTTAAATTCATTTTCAAAGTTTTCCCCACAATATTGTTCTTTAAGGAACACATAATTATTGTTATCAACAGTAGGAGTATGGTGGTGGTGGTGGACTGTATCTAATGTTTTTAAGCTTCAGAATCTTTCTGTGTGAAATTTGTGCTCTATGTTAGTGTTGTAAAGTTGTATTTGGGTCATGTAAAAGATTAAAATTCCTAGAAACAACACTGAGGATGTGATCCTGCTGAACTGTATCAGATTTGTCAGCAAACTTCGGTTGAACTTTGGAGCATGCCCCAGTTATTTTATGTCATTTACCAGTAACAACTGTTCAATGTACATGTCAAGGCACGGGGATTGCATGGAGTTCACTGCAGTGCAGTCTGAGTGTAGACAGAGGCCCTGAGGACAGATGGAGAAGGTCTTTTTTGTCCCTAGTGTCTGCTGCAGTCTGACAGTCTGTTCCCCACCTGCCTGATCCACAGAAACTACCCTCCCACCTCCTCATGAGACTAACGGCTGGTTCAACTGTACGACCCACCCACTGTCCATATGACAAATGATATGTATCCATCTATCCATATATAAATTATACCAGTCTAATGGTGTGTGGGTTTGGCAAAGAGGTGCAGCTACAAACTGTGTGCCTGCAGCTAAACTAAATGGTATTTATAAATAAAAACCAAGATCACAGTTATATACTAGCAGAAGAAATGCATCCCAGTACTGTGGGGTCAGAGACCCTTTGCGGGTGCAAAAGATAACCCTGGACATTAGAAACAGTTTTAAATCATGGTAACCCCTTAAGGACACTAAATTGCAGTTCAATACATATAGTGTGTCACACAATAAAATAATAGTGTCTCAAATCACTGCAGCAGATGTGGATGTATCTGCCAGTTGAGCTGCTGCTGCTGCTGCTGCTGCTGCTGAGTTGGTGGTTCAGTCTGGAACACATAAAACAGATAGCAAGGGTTTGGGTTTTTGTCCTCTGAGCTTCAAAGACAGACTCATGCTGAAACTGAGCAAGCAAAACTGGACCTCTGGGTCACAGAGTGAAGCAGGTGCAGCACGTCAAAGATTCAGGAAGGCCAGCCGGAAGCAGGAATATCACGCACCACAATGCTACCCCTGAAGCCAGGCAGGGATGATGTGTCTGTCCACCTCTCTGCCAGTTGTTCTTAAACTCTGTTCACATATGTGTTTAATGTAGCAGTCCAGAGGTTATATAAAGGCCAGATGTTGCTCGTCGCTGACTGAAAACATACCCAAACACCAGATAACAAGTTAATCAAAAGAGATACCGGGTTAAAATCTGTGTATCCTGTACGTCCACTCCACGTTTCTCTCTCTCTCTCTCTCTCTAGGCATCTGTCTGTCTCTTGTATGTCTTCATCTTATCTTCATCTTCCCTCCTGGTGGATGACAAAATATGTTTTTACAGGTGTTTCACAATGTGAATGCTGTCCCTGCTTGAATGGAAATTGCATTAATTCCATCCCTTCTTTCTGCTATTCCTACCTTCTCTCACCACCCCTGATTTGCTTTCAACACTTAAGGCATGTGTTTAGGGAAATACACCACTGGAATCAAGAGGAGGGAGGGGATATTCTTGAGTTTAGTCTTAATTAGAGTGCTAGAAGCCGTGGTTTAGACCCTGCGACACATCTCCATCACAAAATGTACCTCTTAATTCTCCAAATAAGAAAAAATCTGAGAGATCACATCATTTGGAACCAAGCTTATTATCAGACTGATTGGCTGATTAATTTAATAGCATTAATCATATTCACAGACTGTGATCAATCACTAATAAGTGCAATTTTAAAATACAAGGAATTACTTTTACGTGTTATAAACATATGGTCTGCCTCACTTTTGTGGCCTTTTCGGTGCCAAAGCTCATGCATTCATGTAACTATAGTTCCCCTTGAATTGGCGCAGGTTCGAATCCATGGTTTAGCTGGATCCCTTTCTGTGTGGAGTTTGAATGTTCCCCCCGTGCCTCTGTGGGTTATCTCTGGGTACTCACAATGTACATGCATTTTAAGGTAACTGGTAATTCTAAATTGCCCATAGGTGTGAATGTGAGTGTGTATGTCTGCCTGTCTCTGTATGTCAGACCTGTCAAGCGTGTACCCTGCCTCCCACCCAATGACGGCTGTGATAGGCTCCAGTACTCCCACAACCCTTAAGATGCATGGATGGACGAATGCTGCTTTTGGCCAGGCATGACTCAAATAAGTACTTGCTTCTTGCTTCAACTAAAGTATGTCTGAGTGTTTTTTATGTTTTTTTAAGTAGTTCTAGTCCACATCCCAAGGGAGGTTTGTCATTGAAAGGGTTCACATACTTTTTCCACTCGGACTGTGAGGTTTTTATGGTTGATCTTAATAAAGACATGAAAGAATTTCTTTGTGTTATTAGTTTAGGCATTTATATTTGTTAATACTCTTGTAATAGATGAAGATCAGATTACATGAAAACCATTCAATTCCAAAAGGTTCACATACTTTTTCTTGCCACTGTAAGCCTATTTGAATTATCTTTTTTGTAGCTGTGTTGACAACTCCGGAAACTATTTAATGCTGTAAGCAAAATCTGCCTTTAACCTAAACTCATCACTCAACCTGAATCCACAGTGTCCTCAATCATTCAGATCACAAGGCTGAAACCAGTAGGGTAACAGCAGCATAAATACATTCATCACTGATGCTTAACTGTTGATGAGCCAACGGACAGGAAAAAAAATAGCAAAGAGAGGACAGGATGACTGAAACAGAAACTGTCACACAGCCTGTGAAGAAATGGGTAGAGAAAGAAGAGGAATCAAGTGATGAAGGGAGGGAGAGATGGAGAGGGGGAAGAGAGGAGCTGGTGGACAGCTGCTGCTCTGTTTACTTTGAGCATATCGCTCTTCTCCAAATGTTTAGCAGCACACACAGGAAAAGAGAGAGAGAGAAGGGCAAGGGGCGAAGAAGCGACAGGAGGATGTGAGTGATTGGAGCTTCGATGGCGGTTGCCAGATCGGACTCATCATGGTGTATTTTATGACTTGCACGTTCAAAGCACCTCACCATTGGCAACCAGAACTCAGTGGTAGGAATACCCTGTCGCGGAAACGGACATCAGCTTCAACGGGAAATCCATTAAATCACATCAAGAAATAAAACTGAACGAATTGAAAAGTGAAGTGAAATAAATAGAGAATGAAAATAACAGTGTGGATATTGTTACCCTATAAGTATTTAACAACTCATGTCATCATAAAGAAAAAATGATTCAGTGCTTTATTTTTTCTCACACTTCCACATGTACTTCTAATCTCTGGCTACATTTCCAGGTTTTGTGACCTGGGGGATTTTTCTGGCGGTGACCTTTCTCATCTAGCATGTCAGGAGGAAGAGGCTTAAACCACAGGATTTGGGTTTGCTGTTAAATTCTGTGGAGAAAGATTAACTCCTGTGCGAGTATATCCGCTGAATCTGTGGGAGCTGTCAGTGTATTTCAATGTAGCCACTGTCTGACACGAAGTCTCCCTGCTCTTAGGCAACAAGAGGGAGGAAGGCAGAAAAAGTAAAAGGGGAAATCGAGGAAGAGGGTGACAAGGGGAGGAAACGAGTTCCAACTCAAAGTAGGGCCTAAAATTTATTAGTTTAACTAACATCAGAGGTCAATATAATCCCCCTTCCTCGGGTATCAGAGCCATATAACACCAATGCAAAACACTTTTGGCAGACCTTAAATAACCACTTGGGTGTCAGAGTGTACAAAAGCATGGTCATTGAACTTGATAAATGACCACCATGGGTAATATTCTTAAAAAAGAAAAGACAACCACCCCCTTCTTGATGTTTCACCCCCCTTTCATCTCTTCTGCCTTTGTACAAGGTTATTTTTCTTTATACCTTTTCCCAGTACCAAACTCTTTTATTACAATTGCACATGTGTGAGTCTGAAAACAGCGCCGATAACAGGCACATGAATAAGTAGGGCCCATCACCAAGCAGCAGCAGTACATGATGCTCCTGAGATGCATTAACACAGACCGCAGCCTTTCCAACCGCCTTCCAAAAAAGTAAAAGGAGGAAGAGCAAAAAAAAAAACTGAGACAGAGAGAGGAGGAAGAAAAAGAAAGAGGAGGGGGAAGGCCTGGCATAAAGATTAGATTAGCACTTATAACATCTGTGAACTCGTCCGACCTAAACTACCGCTTCCCCATAGATTTGAGCCTGATCTCACATTTTCTTTCCTCCGCCTCCCCTCCCCTTCTCTTCACCTCTTCCTCCTCCACCTTCATCACTTTTTTGGAGGATTGCTGTTAGCTCTTTAGTTTAACTGCAAGGCCGGTGTTACTTTTTTATGTATTTGTTTATTAGCAAATCCCCTAAAGAACAATGGATTGACATGAATGAGACTTCTGGTGTGTGTCTTGTTTATCTGGTATATCATTACTGCTTGTGCAGCAGCTCATCAAGACAAATTCCTTTTAGGTGAAAACATATTTGGCAATAAATCTATTTCTAATCTGTTTCCGTGAGGCCTGATTCGGCTTGAATTGTACTACCATCTAAATGCTACTAGAAACACCTAAGTAAGCTATAGCAGAGCCATGGATGACACATATTGAGTTGTCAGTTCATTAAGAAGACTTTCTAATTAGTGTAATTCAGCAGCTCTTCAACAGATCCCTGTTCAAGAGGCTGATAACATGTTGATAATGTTATTTTGAAGGGGTGTTGATTCAGCTGTAGGACCAAAGCATGTGACTTTGACACAGGAGGTTGCTGTTCCTGTCCTGTTTTTCAGTTAATGTTGATTTCTTTTCATCGTTAACAAAACCTTTTTAACCAAGCCGTTTTACCTAGATACACCTTACCATATATGTAACAGAGTAGAACTAGTGTAAATGTCCTAGAAAAAAGTGGCACCATATCAGACACAGATATTTGGTTTTGAAAGACAAGCTGCATTTGTTTTCAAATGTCTTGAGCAAAATTAAATTTGTAGTATTAATCATTTATATTGAACTCATAGGTCCTTCTTATGCAGCTTTTAGCAGTTACACTAAACAGCCTCTTTCAGACTTTCTGTCCCTGCAAGCAAAGGTGAGGGGAGACATACCTCCTTGATCTGTTTACGTGGTCAGTATGCACTCATAGAGAGGAAACTATTGGCCTGGTCTGGAGGAACTCAGTTTCCTCCTTTATTTTTCTGCTTAGCCATGAGCTTGTTTCCAGAAGCACTAGCAGTAACTCCAAGGGGAGGAAGGGTGGGAACTGTGCGAAGACAAACTGATGGAAAGACTGATATATACCTTCTTATCTCCACTGGTGGTCTGGTGGAGACCCAATTATTTTGTCTTAAAATGAAGTGATGAGCTGAGAAGATCAGGAGATAACAGAAATGTCCTTCAAAAAACACCAAATTTAGACTTCATACAATCTTTAATGAACTGCATGATATCCCAGTTAGGCTTGGCTGGCACACCCAAACACTTGTTGAAAACCCCTTTTTACTGATGTCCAACACTTTGAATCTCTTTTTGTGCACTTAAAGCGAATGAATTGCAGGGTTTTTGTATAATACTGATCACCCCATCTTCATATGATAGATTTATAGATTTTAAACATTGGAAATAATGTTGCAATTCCCTTTTGTTATTACACAAATACTTAATAAAGTCAAAGTAACATGTGAAATAAGATAATGGCCCTCAATCGTACATTGCATTTAATCGCAAGTTGTGTTTTGAAAAAGTTTGTTAGTGGACCATTGATTTGGGATTGTTGACCAGCCAATGTAGTCATCCTCAGCTGGCCAGAGTACTGGTTGGTTTCTGGATTCCTGAAGAAAAAAATGAAAGTGCCATGTACAATCAATAAGTTTCTGCTTCAAGGCCCTTTATGGAGTTCCTTGCCAAGTCTAAGTCCTCTAGTCCAACTTGGCCTGCGGTGTAATGGGAGCAACATAGTGTCATCTACTAATTTTATGGTGGTAACATTAACTTAATTGGCCAGCTAGCTACATCTGAATTGTCAGCCAGCAAAACTGACTTTAATCGAAGCGATGAATCTGTTATCACCATAAACAACACGTGTGCTTTTTGGCATAACAAAGCTTGATTTGCAAAGCACAGTAACTAAGGGCAGAGAGGCTTAATGCATTATCAATTGCCAGGTACAACTGGCTATTTGTGACTGTCTGCTCTAAAAATAAGGTTTTCATTGAAATAAAATATTCTCCATGGCTGACTAAAGCCCCTCTCATTTCTTTAACAGTTGTATTTCCCCACCCTGTTTTTAATGTCCACATTTCTCTGGCTGGCTAAAACACATGTTTCACTTTAATTCAAAATCCAGCAGACAATTTCACCATCAACCAGATGCATGAGATCACTGGTTTACTGGAAGCTGGTTTAAATAAAAACAAGCAACCTCATGGCCCAGCAGATTCCCAAAACTTAGTCAAGATCAGGTGCGTGTGTGTGTGTGTGTGTGTGTGTGTGTGTGTGTGTGTGTGTGTGTGTGTGTGTGTGTGTGTGTGTGTGTGTGTGTGTGTGTGTGTCTGTGTGTGTGGTTGGCACACTGTGACAACAGCTTTTAGGAAGGAAGAGACGCTAGCCAAGAGGCCATGGAGCATTTCCATTTGAGCACATCAACAAAACCTGTTATAAGTAACAACAATGAGCACTATAACAGGTGTCCACATTATGCTTGTTTTGAAGATGACTGGCAATAGAGATGGGGGAAAATGCTTCCAAAATTCTTACTTAATAAGAGAAGGTATTGTGTTTTAAAGGGAGAGAGGGAATAGAGTACTGACAGCGATTCAGTCACAGCCGGAAAACACCACCTAGAATTATAATTTCCCTCTGACTCCATTTGAATTTATTTACTGGTTGGTTGAATTTATTTAGGAAGTCGAGAACAACCATAAAAACCTCACTGAGTTAGTGGAAAAAGTATGTGAACCCTTGAAATTAATTCCTGGTTCATTCCCCCTTAGTAGCAATAACCTCGAGTTTCAGCTGACGTTCAGACATTCTCACATTATCCTGAAGAATTTTTTGATACACTTGGTGTAGTGTGTTGTGTCCTTTGGTTCATTTTGACTGGTCGTCCACTTCTTGGTTGACTAGCCACAGTCCCAAAGTGTTTCCATTTGTAGATTGGTTGCCTAACTGTACACTGGTGAACTTGTACATTATATTTCTTAATACTCTTAACTTAGATGGGATGAGATCATATTTTATGTTAAAATTAAAATTCCAAAAGGTTCACATCCTCCTCGCCACTGTGTCCATTATACAGACAAATAAATGAGTAGAAACGATAGCTAAACCATTAATCACAAAACAACAATGCATTGAACAGGTTATATTCTGCTTTTGTATGTTTTTTTGTTTGTTTGTTTGTTTGTTTTTTCTTAGTTTTTCTTGTTTTAGATGTTCTCACAGCTGCACAGGTGCAGGATCTGTTTTGCTGTTGTTCACATGAGGTGCAGAGCTTACTGCTGCCAAAATGCTCTGCAGAGGGCCTCACACAGTTTGTAAGGTTATTGCAGGTCAAACTTACCATTTGATTGGTTGTTTTATTGTTTTGGATTACAAATATCTCTGAACCAAACATTGCTTGTTAGAATACACCTTTCACTGAGCCAGTAGTCAACATTTCAGTCTTTTCCAGGCCACAACTGAGCAAAACCACACTTTATTCTGTCCTGCAGCCCTTCCGTCCCTCCCTTTGTCCCCTCATCCCTCTTCCAGTCTTGTGTTGGCTAAAGTGATAGCATAGGTGTGTTTGTAGCCAGAATGAGAAAACCAAGTCTGAAGCTACAAGAGCATCTGTTCTTTCCTCTAAAACACATAAACATACATAGATATATACACAAATAAACACAGGTCTGAGGACAGCCTTGAGCTGTCAGTGCAGGGTCCTGAAGCAGACAGCGGGTTATTTTTATCTATATTGATGGGTAGGGGGGGGGCAGACCTAAGGTGGATGGAAGGATGATATTGTGGGATAAGTGAGAAAAGCAGATGGAGAAGAGAAGAAGAAGCAAATTATGACCCAAAACAGGAAACATGCAGAAAAGACCTCACAGGCTGCAGGACTGATAGAGAAGATTTTCCAAAAATTAGCTTTATGATCTACATTTTGCAGAACAGATGTACACAAGGTAAAGATTTAAGGAACACACCAGATGCAGGTCTAGTCTTTGTAATGGGGAGCACAGCTCAAAGAAGGAGGATACATTAGAAAAGTTAGAAAAACTTTGTTACACTAAAATTTAAAACCCTGCTTTAGGATGGTAATAAATAGTATAAGTATATATAGTAAAATAATAACAACAGATAAATTTGTAATTCCATATTGTCATAAATAGGTCCCCTGCTTTATTATTAGTTGAGTAGTTTATTGATTTTGTGGCTGATGTTTACAAATGTCTCTGGACTGTGACAGCTTAAGTCTGGATGGACATTTCAATCGCTGTGGCTGAGGACACTGGAGATACAACCTGTCTGGGCATGCAATTACAGTATTTGCTGAAAAACAAATATTTTGTCAAGATACGTGGAAAATGTTTCACTAGTGTCAAGCGGCCAAATCAGTTACACAGACAAACACGTAACCCCCTTTCCCTCTTTGACTTTTCAACATTAATTACCCGGTGTTGATGTGTGAATCTTTGAAACGTGTCCCACGTCCTCACCATGTCTGACAAAAGTAGATATTTTCCAGTCTGAAATGAAATGTGCAGATCAAGTTCACATTTGCATGTTTATGTTGGGGAAAACATGCCATAACTTCCTTAGTAACACCCTGGGAATAGAAGAAATTCTGAGAAACTTCCAGCTGTGAAATAGAGTAATACGCTGAGTTTATTAGCAAGAAGGGTTGTGCAGTAAAGAGGGTGATATTATCTGGGAAAGAGCTATTGCAACAACAATTTTGTAACAGAATCCAGAAACCACTAATATTTAATGGACAGAAACCTGTATGGCAGTGGTTCATCTCTCTATTTCCATCTCAGTGGGTCTCTGTAAAGTGGGAACAGGAGCCAAGATGGCCACTTCCTACACGGCGATTCTCAGGGAAGCAGCAGGGCTGGGAACAGGAAACTCCACAAAGAACATCACAGACAGACGGAAATGAATATTTAAAGAAATGAAGTGTGTGAATGCCTCTGTGTGTGTGTGTGTGTGTGTGTGTGTGTGTGTGTGTGTGTGTGTGTGTGTGTGTGTGTGTGTGTGTGTGTGTGTGTGTGTGTGTGGATGATGAGGCACCAAGGGTGTAAGGAGGAGAGAGAAACAGAGAGGACAGGAAGAGAATTTTTTTTTTTTTTTTTTTTATGAGTTATACAGTGGAGAATAGTGTGAACGAGTGCCAAAACCAGTTATGGCTGAAAAGAAAGAGAGACAGAGAGGAGAGAGAGAAAAACAGATGGAGGAATTAAAATCAAGGAGGAATGGGAGCTTTGCACAGGTGGGATGGATGGATGGGTGGTTGGGTGGATGATGGAAATTCTCTTTGTCCTTCATTCTTCTAATGACGTGGCAGCAGATTTGCAGTGTCTGTCTTCTTCTGGTCAATCCCCACACACAGGTGCTCAATGCCAGAACAAATCCTACCCCGATTTTACATCCCCCAAGGTTCACCCTGTGTTTTCACAATGTTCAAAAAAACGTTTTCTTATTGGGATACCAGTGACATGTGGTATGGACATATGGTAGCCATCGCACCTGGCTTAGGGCTTGAGGGCGATAAAAGATGTGCAGGGTGAGGAGAGGAGAGGAGAGGAGAGGAGAGGAGAGGAGAGGGTTGGTACAGGAGTAGAAGGGCTGGAAAGGATCATAAAGAACATTTTTCTCTAAAATGCTAAATTTCCAGAAATAGTAAGCATAGGAGGGACTACTTTTGGAAACAGACCTAGCCTAATGTTATTACTTTACCATAACAGGATGAAGAAGAATTGCTGGGCAAGGCGGCGGAGCAGGAGATGAGGCAGGCCAGGTCAGCTGGTCAACGAGGTCAACACTGACTAAGCTCAGCTGAGGATAGTAGTTAATATGTGGTGTTTTTAGTCTCCCTCTCTCACTGATTATCTTCACAAAGTGTCATTTGTCCTGTTAGCCATTGTGAAGGTGACAGAGCAGTCCTTCAGTTAGTGTTTTTCATTGGTTTCTACTTTGGGTCATCAGTCAACAGTGATTTTATCTTACAGCAGTTATTTGACTGCTGTGTGTAAACCAAATTGCTCCTCAGGGACACTGAAGCTCTCCTCACTATTCTCTTAAAAGAAATACTAAAAGGTAGAAATTCCATCAGTGCACAAATAATCTGCTTCATGTAAAAGTCAGGCATTCAAAGAAAGATACAGCACGTCCTGAGGCACTGCAATGATATTCACAGTTCTTTGATTTTACATGGACGTGACAGCATTCACGTGTCAATGTACAATAAAAACAGAACTCTGAATGAGGTAGGGGTTATGCAGGTGTATTTTCATATTTGTGTGCAGATTTCTGTTATGCAGCATCTGTAAAGACTTTACAGATGGGCATGTGCCTCTTGATGATTGACACAAAAACACTGCCAGCAACGCGTTTCACCATCCACCACAGACACTCCAGCAGCCCAGCCCATCTTTTACAAAAATACAGTTTGTCTCCATTTCTGGAAAACTGGATGACACTCAGCGCATGTGCCCAGAGCACACACATGTCACCAAAATGATATTTTTAATTGCTATAGAAACAGTGGGAACTATAGTAAAACTCAAACCCAGTAAGTGACTTGATGTAGCCGGAGCTTTTTGGTCAGCCTTTTTGTGCAAAATGGCTTTAATTAATGTTTACTGTAATTTTTACTCTATCACATTAACACGTCCCCAAAAGAGCACACACAGTGACTAATGGTGCAGGATTTTAAGATGCCAAATTAGGGAAGTTCTCTATAGTGTCCTTCCTGGACAGACACGCTCAGCAAAGCCAACTTCGGAGATTAATTAAATTAACGGGGATCAATTTAAGTATTTTTAGATCCTGTGGTGCACTCTACAAAATCACTTATCAACATATTCCATCATCATAATACACAAAAATAAAGTCTTTTTTTAAATAAGAACTTATTTTGCCAGAAGAGTTAAAGTAATTGCCTAAAGAAAGATGATCATCTTAATCTGTGCATTCACAACACTGAAAAATATAGAACAAGAAAGAAAACTTTAACAGGATACGCAAACAATCGGAGGGGTTCACCTCTGAGTAACACACACCTAATACCACAAGTGTTAAAGGGATTCTCCAGCTTTTCTCCACATCCCAGCGGTGCGTTGGTGGATTTGGAGCTGTGAGAGAGTTGGCCCGCATATCAATGCAGAGGAACTGGGAACTGGGAGAGAACACCTGAGTCTGTCTACAGTATTAATTAATGGGAAAATGTAGAATCTGAATCTGGCTGGAGCTACAGGCCCTGAGTATGCTTACAGTGTACATACAGCACAGTGCAGCGTTCATTTTACTAATGTTATGGTGCACCAAGAGTGAAATTCAAGTGGTACATTTAATGAAAGTACTCATCTAAATAGTAAAAGTTCTCTGCTTTATTGCATTAACGTGTTCTAAATTATCTTTTCATTCACTGCTCCAGTTTTTTAACTATCCTTTAAAAAGCTGCTTTAGAGAAATTAACATGAGCAAAAACATAAAACACCTGAACACATAAGCAGAAAATGTATAAGATTTCCGTCTGAAAACAACTTTAGGGCATAGTAGCTCAAAGTTGTTTCTCCTTTGTTTAACGGGAGCGGGTCCAGGCTGTTGCAGAAGGAGTCATGGAAAAACAATCACAGCCTCACAGGCATTTTTTTCAGGAGGCGACAGACTTTAAGCACCTAAGAATCCTGGGACCTCAGGACATCGGGCTGCACTGTGGGTGTCCATAAGGTTTTATAATTAAAGTGGATCCACTCAGAGAATGATTCACTCTCCGGTTACTGTGTGGACACCTCACATTAATTGTCTCTTTATTAACTTCAAATTACAAGAGGGGCCAGATGTATTCATCACCTTTTTCCTGCTGTCAAGGCACTGTATGAGGCTGTATGAGGCTGTTCTCTGGGGATTTATGAATGAGGGAAAAGTGGTTGGTGAGGAATAGGCTGGTGTCTGTTGTAAGAGGTGAAGAATACTACTCTTTCCATGTGTAAGCAAATCTAGAAGAGTAAAAATGTGTCTGCACATATGGAGGAAAAAGAAAACGATTAGTCCTGTTCCAAAGACAAAGAACAGCTTCTGGTAGTCTGATGCTGACATCTCCATAAGGCTGAGGAAAGGGGAAATATGGAAGTCAGAGTAACAGCACAATTCTCCTAAAAGGCAGATATACAGATTTATTACTGCTCAGGGACATGAGAAAGAGGCCTCGGTGTGTCAGCTAAAGTGAGTGATTCTGCCTCCTGTTTACCTGTCCACCTGTCTGGTGCAAAGACAAACATCTATCTGCAAAATTCGGCACTCAGTTTCATGAAAAAATGTCATACAAGAGAGAAATAAACTATATTAAAAGTAATAAACTGCTTTGTTAAACTGTTGTGAGTTAGCCAACACAATAGAAATCAGGAGCATATGTGTCTGGTTTTGCTTTCAATCTGTAAGTTTAATCATATGTTTGTGTCATTTCTCGGCTCCCTCCACCCTGTCTTTCATCTCCTCTCCTCACTGGCCAGGAGACCACAAACTGCAGTGTTAGTAGCTACTGTTGCTAATAAATACAGAGGACCTTTCAGGCATTATCCAGATGAAGACTCCCAGGAGAACTGCACAAAAACGAATGGCTTGTGTCAGTGATGACAACTAGCATGATGAAAACCTGGTTCACAGACAGAAACACTGATCTAGTCTCCTCTGAGTGCAAATCAATTGTGTTAAAAACCAACTCCATATACTTTATGCTTCACATACTTAGTATGTATACAGGGAACTGCTCCGTGGCAGCTTGTGAGTCCCGTCCCATCCTCCACGTGTCAGGAGATGTTGAGAGGTGGAACAGAATCACATCCAATCTGTCCAAGGACGACCTGCTGGGAAGGTCCCCAGTTAATTTGTCTTCCCACTGCTCTGCCATTGGCTCTTTGCCATATTTTAAAGTGAGTCCAAACAGTTGAAATGTCTCTCTCTCTCTCTCTCTTTCTCTCCTCCATCTCTCACGGTCAGTACACGGGAGGAGGACAAAGCTTGGAATGCCTTCAAGTTTGGCAATGAGAATGTCGACAATGACAGAGCCACCCATCACTGCAATGAAGCTAAAAGAAATCAGGAGAACATGCTGAAAAGGAAACGTGGTTCTGTACCCTCCTGGTGTGATGTCCTGTTCTGTTCAATTCATGTGCTCCATTTGCAAATTAGAGCCCTCTTTAAAAGCTTTAAAAGCTGCTCCTTAAATCAGTCAGGTTACATTTCAAAAACACACCTGTAATAATGATCTGCGTATGTTATCCAGTCAGAAAAAGAAGAAACTAATGCTCAGTTTAACCACTGTTTCACACCTCAAGTGAGATCTCACCACCGAAACAACAGCACACATGCCACCACAGAAAATATTGCTGTAAAAACAAGGCTGCCAAGTTTGGGAGACTGGTCATGGCTTTCCATTGGGCTTTAAACGCTAATCATCTGTGTTTCTGAGTGTGCTAGCGTGAAATACTTGATGCCATGTTGTGCACACTGGTGGGAGATGAGTCATCACTCCCCCAAGCACTCAGTTAGTAAGCACATCAGGCACTCTGGGAGACAGACGCAGTCAAGCACCTAATCATAAAGTGAAGGATCATAACACCATTATGTGTGGTTTTATAAGTACGTTATCATCAACAGAATCTTATTCAAGTAAAAAACACACACAGACTGCCACAGGCTGCAGTTTAAATCTGAGGTCTGTGCTGCCACCTGCTGCTGATGCTTTTGCATTCTGCCATCTCCTGTTGACAAAAAAGAGAAATCCCATTCCCAAATGAATACTGTGTAAAAGGCAAGAGTCAATACGTAAAAGGCGTGTTTAGCGTCTACTGTGACTTACTATGACACATATTATAGAATCGAACAACTATAAATAAACCTAAAGCAAGTAGAAAAGAGACAAAAAAACAACATAATTACTAAAGTGACTCAAAATGACCACCATCTACCAAAGACACGTAGAGACGTCAGAGTCAAAGAGAAACAACATTACCACCAGAAAGACCCCCTCTGTGAAGCGCTGGGGGTCTTTTACATGGGCTCATTGGCTCATGTTCTCTTCATATGTAAAACATAGAAAGAATACTGAAAACACCCAAAATCAAAATTCACAATACTCAGTGTTATTAAAATTATTTAATATTCTTTCATTAAATTGTGAGATCATTTTGATGTTACAGCTGGATTTGCATGGGCTACTACTCTACATGTGGTTTACATGGGCTTTTATACATAAATTCATAATCTGAAAAGTTATTATGGCTGTCAAATAAATGTGGTAGAGGAAAAAAGTATAACATTTTTTACTAAAGTATGTTATTTTGTGTTTGTAGCTGCATATTTAGCAAAACTTTTTCTAAACTGTTCTGTCTGGCAAATTATTAAAAACTAACCCACGTTAGTCTACAGCTCAGGAGGCTGCACTGTCAAAATCGCACACGTGATCACTTGTGCGTTCTCTAGTGTTTCTCATTTCTCCCTCTCCACCTTCAGTCTATTCAGCTCACGGGGGTGTTTGGCGTTTGGTTAATTAGACTTTCTCCATGCTGTGAACTGTTTGCTCGTGCAGAGCAGTAAAACCTACACACACCTACATCAGATTAATCTGAAAGGGTTCGTTTATTTATTTAAACGCATGTTTAAACGAGAGGAAACATGGACTCCTGCATATTTCAAACAGTCTACAGTCTTGAAGAGACGAGAGAGGACGCCATGCGCCAGAGCAGCCAGGTGTCGTCAATCAACAGATTACTGTCACCCTCATATAAAAGCAGTGGTCTGTGTTTCGGTGTGTTGCTTCTGTCTCAGCTGTTGGTGTGACTTGGTGTGCAGCGCAGTGGTGAGTGGTTTAAAGTTTGATGCTCTTCTACCTGCAGAGAAATCACTTCAGTGTTGACTTGTGCACTCTGTGTGTTGGATGTAATGTTTAGATTTGTTGTCAGAAACCAACTCACCCTCATGACCCCCAAATTCTACATGTTTATTAAGAAATTCTGGGTCAATATCTTGACTGTAAAGCCTCTCTCTCTCTCTCTGCTCAGAATAAAGATGTCTGGCCGTGGGAAGAAAACTGTACCCAAACCAAAATCTGCAATGTCCCGGTCTTCCAGGGCTGGGATCACCTTCCCAGTGGGCCGCATCCACAGGCTGCTCAGGAAAGGAAACTATGCAGAGCGAGTAGGCACTGGCGCTGCAGTGTATCTCTCTGCTGTCCTGGAGTACCTCTGTGCTGAAATCCTGGAGCTAGCGGGGAACGCCAGCCGTGACAACAAAAAGCACCGCATTGCTCCCCGACACATCTTATTGGCAGTGAAAAATGACGAGGAGCTTAATAAGCTACTGGCAGGAGTCACTATCTCAGAGGGTGGCGTCATCCCAAACATCCAGGCAAGCCTTCTTCCCAAGAAGACCAAGGCACCCAAGGATGATAGTTCTGCTAAAGATGTTCAGTCTCAAGAGTTTTAATGACCATAGCCTGGAAAGTCTTGGACATTTTAGCCCATCATATTAAAGTGTTAAGCTTTTAACCAAAGAAATGCTACCCTTTATAATTAATATAGAGTTACCATTTGTATGTTTTACGTGTCCATTAAAACGATGTCCCTCAAACCCTGTTCTCCATGTTGTGACTTAAAGTTCTGTTGCTGTGTACATGTCTAAACTGAGTCTCTTGACTTTCTGCAAGTTCAACATTCTTACTAGTCAGGAAAGAACTGACAATGCCATTTGACACTCGTGGTAAATTATCCAGAAGCAAAACATTTGATCAATTATCCCAGCAAGCAATAACTGGTTAGAAATATGCTGGAAGTGTATAAAAAAAATAAATCCCTATACCTCTATTAGTATAGAGCTAAATGTGCCCTTTCATTATATTGAACTTAATTAGTTAAAGATGATTCAACAAAGCAAATGCAAAAATTAGGATTACAATAAAAACATCACAAGGTAACTAGGTCAGAGTTTTTAGTTGGGGTAACAAACACAAAATGTGGACTTAATGCGGGTATAAAATGGAACCATTTGAATATTTAAGTTATATTTTATAGTTGTGTTTTCATCATAACCCACACCATCAGCTCTCTGGCTGAATTGTATAACACTCTGTAACGTTGCGTGTGCTGAACGTACCCCTGGGTAACGACGTGCTGACGTAAGACGTGTGAACAACAAACAGTTGTTGGACTTCAACAAGCTAGCGACTGGTAACGCTGGACAAAAGCAGGTTCAGGGGACCTGTCGTTGACAGAGGGAGACCTGCGAGACCGAAGCCGTCGGAATCTCTTTTATACAATCGTGTAACATTTAGCACCGTTCTCGCTGGCGGGTGTCGCTCCTCCGCGGTTCTCTAGCGCTAATGTTAGCTACCGAAACATGCTCATTGCTCGGAGTGTGACGCCTGTTTTTTTTTGTTGCTGCCGCTGCTCGGTGGTTGTGATGTGAGTCGAGTTGCAGCACGACAGAAGGTGAGACGAGAGCTACAGCCGGGAAATATTTTTTCTTGACACATAAGAATGGACTTTGTCAGCGGTAAGCAGACGAGCTCACGCCAAGAAACAGGCGTGCGACTGAACACGGCCCTGGATGTCATCGACGGGCAACAACTTTAACAAGCTAGCCCACGTTAGCTCGCTTAGATTCAGCAAATGAATTGGTTTGGTGTCGGGCGCTAAGCTTTGCTAGCATAATGGAGGCACCCTGAGTGGCTTGTTCATTACAGTTCACTGTCCTGCTCCTCTTAATCACTGCTGGCAATGTGCTGACGACCAGGGGAGCTTTTCGTCTTGGAGCAATTGGACGCGGTTGGCAGAAATTATTAAGTGGAGACTCGCCTGCCTTGGTGACAGATCAGCAGAGCTGTGTAGTTTACCAGATAAATAATGACTGAACCTATCCATTTTACTTAAGTATCACACATTTCCTGTATTAATATTTGTGTGAAACCGCACTTTAATGAGCTCATTTTAAAAGATGAATCAAAGTCAATTGTGGTTTTGGGGTTTGTGAAAACTATCATTTAAGTCACTCCTAATACAGCTTCGAATTTCCTGATTTCACTTGAGAGTAATTTGGTCATTTAAGTACAAGAATAGGTGCACAACTTTGTTTTGTTGGGAGAAAAAGGCCAGAGACAGACTTATCTATATCAGTTGGTTCCCAGTTACTGTTTAACATAATATCTATGCTGTCTGGCACAGTTGAAGACTGAGTTTCATTAGAGATGACAACATGAATATCGAAGACCAGTGTCTAGATTTGTGCAATGTTAAGACTAAAAGCAATGTAGACAATGATCACAACACTACAAACAACACAGAAGAGATCACCTGCAGGATCTCTGAACTGATGACTGACAGTAATTCAGAAAAACAAAACATTGTTCCTGCAGAGGCCTCGGAAACATACCTGATGCCTCAACTCACTGACAACCTTCAAGCAGAGGAAGATAACCACCAGGCAAAAGATACACTGGAAATTGATGAGGTCAATGGCAATAGAAGGAGCAGTGCTCAAGACACCTCTGCAATAGCCAATCCCAGTGACTTGATCTTTTCTAATGATGAGCAGCTCAAGGATAATATTGGGGTGCAGAAAATGAAGGAAGCTAAAGAAACTGATCCTGCAAAGATTGTTGTGGGTGAAGGGAATGATGGCGCAGAAATGGACATAGGTGTAGACCTGAGTCTGGATGAGAGCGGGGTGTTGGAGGGTGAATCTACAAATATCACATCATCCTCAGACAATAATTTAGACTTGGACTCAACGTCTCAGGGTGTTCCAGCTGGCAGCACAGCGGAAAGCCCGTCAGATGCTAGCCAGACGAGCAACACAGAGACTACTGTTACAGACCAGACTGGTCTGTACCCACTGGTGGAGGAGGGAAACGATAAGCACAAGCCAAGTGGCAAAAGGGTGACGTTTCCTTCAGATGAGGATATTGTGTCTGGAGCAGTGGAGCCTAAGGATCCCTGGAGACATGGTAATACTGTGTGTTTGTTCTGCATGTCTATATATGTAAATGATTTTCTATTTATTGTACTTGTTTATTGTGCCTGACATGTATAAACATGTCAATCCTGCATGGTTTTACAGGATTTATTCCCACTGGACTTTTCTCAAGCTTCAATTTTGTAAAGCCATTTAGTCAGTTCAGATTGGATTTAAAATGTGCCCTGTCATAGTCCATATTGCCTGTGTAGTCAGTATAAATGGGGTTGGTGCATGGATGTTGACATGATACGTGAGAGGCCTGTCACTGTGCCAGTCTTTGCGAGGGATTTTCTTTTGTGTTTATCTTCAAAGCTCGTCATCACTTGAAAGATCACACTACAGTCTGTTTAGTTCTCAGGCAGCACCTGTGCCCTCTCCCCTTCTTCAAACAAAAGTTCGATTATTCCTTTAAATAGTCAAATAAATAGCTTAGTCGGGGTTTTTCCTAAGAGCTGAAGTACCTATCTAAATATAGTCCAGGGCCTGTGCTGGATGCAGCATTGTGAGTGGATCCCACCACTCCTTGAGGTGTGCCATGTCACTACAGTAGGTTCCTGTTTGTTCAGTCAAACATGTCTTAAGGAAGCTCTTGCAGGATATGGCACTGCCTGTGCTGTGCTGACGTAAGAAACCAAATCTTTAAAGTTGTGATTAAATGAGAAGTTACCTTTTCATCTTTTACAGTTTATGATCCATGTAAGTAATATAATATGTACTTATTTTACAGTAAATGTCCAATGTTTAAAATATGAACAAATACTTTAGTTACTCAGGAGGTACATTTACAGTAGCAGCGCAGTAACACAGTGGCAAAAGGGTGAGGTTTCCCTTTCAAGTCCAAACTTTGGACCAGACTGTTCAATGAGCACCAGATGAAGATGCCAACCCAGATCAAATGACACAATACATTTAGTACTACGATGACTATAATCTAACCTGATGAGAAAAATAATACTAGTTTAGTATCAATCAGTAGAACAAAAGGCAGTTTTCAAAAACAATTTATTTCCTCGGTTACATTATTCTAACCAAAGTAGTAATGGTAAGTAGTGATAAGTAATAGTCATTGAAATGCCCCAACCATTGCCCCAACCAGTTAATCTGCTAGTAGTGTTAGTACTGTTGCTTCATGTTTACTATCTTCCTTTAGGCTTTAGTCTGTGTGTGCGTCTGTGTGAGATCTGACCATGACTCACTCTCCTTCATCTGGTGTGGACAGTGGATCGTTAAATAAATAGACCTAGGGATACAGTGGAATTTGGTCACAGCACTTTGACGGTAACTGCACTCTAAGCAGATGCCAAAGCTGTGTTAATTTTAAGTATTGTGCCAGCTTTCCCGTCTGTGTCTTTGTGACTTGTATGACTTTGAGGTTAAGCCAGGGGGAGTCCTTTTTTTCTGAATAAAGCCAAAAATGTAGGCCAGGTCAAGGCAAAGATCAGTGATGAGAGATGTCCAGGTGGGGGAGGGGGAGTAGGAAAAAAAGGCACAAAGAGAGCAAGGTTAATGTACATGTACATGAGTAACACTGTGTGACTCTCAGTGGAATATACAGTAGCAAGAAAAACCTGTGACCCTTTTGGAATTTCTTAGTTTTTTGCATTAATTTGTCATAAAATGTGATCTGATCTTCAGCTAGGTCAAGAGTATTAACAAATAAAATGTGCATGTGTTAACATAAGTTAGAAAAATTAGTTTGTAGGTGTGGACTAGAACTACATTGTATAATTTTTGCCTGTCACTGACCCTAAATGACGGCCAAAGATTTGAGGGCATCATTGGAACATCTGTCTTCATGAGTCTATGGAAGGACACCATTTGGAAAGAGCACTAAATTTGTTTTTAAAAAGGCCACAGCATATCATCAAGAAGACATCATCCACACTATAAACTTTGGTGGAAGAAACATCATGATTTGGGCCAACTTGTGTTATTAGAAGAACACAAATGACAAATTAGTGCTTGCCACTGTAAATTGATTGCTAAACAACTGTGCAATAGGTCAGACAGCTGCTCAGAAAAACCCTCAGTTATTGCACACATTTAGCTACATGTACCTAATAGTTCGCGTTTATACCATCCATCCCCTTTATTGCTTGCTACTACCAAGTTTTGTTAGTCTGTTTGTGTATCACTTTGCAGTGCCATTGCAGTGCGCATGCCAAGCAGCCAGTCTCATAGTAAACTGGACATGAAATAGCTCTAGGCACACTCCATGGGGGCAAAGTCCAACCCAGTTAGTCAAGACTATATCTCAATGGCTGGCGATGTGGTCCATTTATCCCTTTTTATTTTTTTTCATTTAAGTTTCAAAGGTCCATCTGATTGTGTACTTGATAGAGAGAGACATATGAAGTTAATAACATGCCAGAGACTTCTATCTTTAATGCATGTGACGATAACAGTTGGTTAAACTTCTCAATAGCCTTTTTTAGTTGGTTGGACAAATGCACCAAGTTGAAACCCAGACTCTTAGTAGAATTAGCTGATTTCAGTCCTGACATGGTTGCAATCAGATCAGACTCATGATATGTTATGATCTTTATGTACTGAAGAAATTAACTAATTTTGTTTTCTCATTTCACTTTCAAATTCAAATAAGTCTTGGGTTGTTTAACATTTTCCCAGGTTGAGCCAGTCAGAACTTGGAATTACTAAATATGATGTTTCTGAAACAAAGCTAGGAGACATGGCCATCTAAACAGTGACAAATGTAAATTAGGATAATAATGCTATAGGTAGATTTTTGTGTGCTGTATTTGTCTTTCATCACAATGATTGCGATGGTCAACGATCAGTCTATCAGTGTGAAATGTATCCGAACCTCCACCTCAGGGCTCCTCCTGCTGCGGACATTGTCTGACAAAAGATCCATGACCCATTCAGACTCTTTTATTTTCAGATCTAATCTCAGGTAGTCTGGGTACCTGTCTTATGTAATCGGCCAGAAACAAAACAGTGAAGCCTGAGCTCACAGAGCCTGGAGCTTTATGCATGCACAGTGTGAGTTACTGTTGTCAGAGCAGAGGTTAAAATATGTTAGATTTGTTAGAATAAGATGGTAGCAAAGCAACATATCTGGTGTAATTATTGTTGTGAAATATGAGATTCTGAACACAGGTCACCTGGGGTGTCATATTGACCCCCAACAAGCAGCCGATCCAATTTTTGAATGAATAAACTGAGATTCCTGAACTTCCTAACATGTTGTGCCTTCCACTCCTTCCCTAATCCTTGTTACCGGTTGCCAAATTAGTCTAGGTGCAGCTTGACATTACATCAGCAAAACATGTTTTTGCAAGGATCATACTGAAAGCATGTGCTAAATGATTTATTTAATTAGACCAGATTGTTTTTTGTTCACAATTGTGCAGTATACTGTAGTTTTTCATTGCACTCATGCAGAATAATAGTATTGCAACTTTATCCTGTAAGAAACCACACACTCTGGCCTACAGGCAGCTCTGTCTCGTGTCATCAGACCCAAGGCCCACTTGGCACCAGGTATTAGAGGCTCTCTGACCCATGAAATGTTATGTGTCGTGACTGTGGACCCACTGAGAACCAAAGCCTTCAGTGTAGAGAATGGACAAAGGCTTTGAAAACCTAGAGTTTAGTTTGTGTTAGCAGCAGACCAGTGCTAGATTTCCAAAACATAACATATTTGATACATGAACCATAAGTGCTGATTGTTTTTATACCTGTGTATTACATTTGGGTGTACAAAGATTCCTGGTTATCCTAGAGGAAAAATATAGCTGAATATCACACAGTCATTAGCACACTGTTGAAAATTATACAGTAAAGCAAAGAATACACAAAAATAGAAAACAGGGAACTTAAGTAAGTTAACTGTGTTGAAAGTAAAAATAGTTTTTAGGATCTCTCATTAGTGTTTTATGTGTAATATCTGATCTTCACTATTCCCGCTATTAGCTATTAGCTAATCACTTAGCTAATAAACTTACTTTTTCAGTTCAAGATCCCAACTTGGAATTCAAAACTAGTAGAACTTGACTGGCATGTCTTTTTGCTCTTTCACCAGACTGGGCACCAGTTTGTGATCAGACATCACAGATACCTTTCTACTGCAGTTTTGGAAAGTATTTTAAACAATAGACTTTCTGTTAGATAATGTATATAATGGTTATAAGTTTTAAATGGGCATTTTTTGTGTCACAATATTTTTTTCCTGCAGAAAATAACACATGCTGTAGATGCTAATAGTTCGGTGCTAATACTTTGTGATCATTTCAGTCCTCTGGGCTAGCTCTAGTTTGTTTTCTCCTTGTTTCTATTTGCAATGAAATCTTAACCATAGTTTGTTTTTTGTTTGTTTTTTTTACCAGCAAAGTTAGCCTAGTCTAACTGTCCAATAATAATTTCTCATCTGTCCCCATGTCTGCACAAGACACTCTGTCCTCATCAAGCAGGAATTCCTTGCTTTTCCCCTTCCCTACCTGTTCCTGAGGAGGCCAGTGACAAATATTAACTACACTCTCGACACACTGCACAAACTGCCCCCTCATATAAAAATAGAGCATACAACTGTTGTTTAGCTCATAATGTCACTCTCCATCTGGTTTGGCAGCTTTGTCGCTCTCTCTCTTGCTCAGATGCAGAGAGAGAGCGGTTGGTTTCACGTGGGAGATGATTTAAAATGGCTGCTCTGTTTTTTGTTTTTAACCATCATAGTTCATCATACCAAGAGAGAGGCTACGGTTGATGTCTTACACGGCTAAAAGAATGAACATAGAGGTGCTGTGGTGTTATTTACTGTAAATATGTATTGCTAAGTCTACAATAATATGCAAACAAACCTAAATTATTTAAGGTGTATGTTCTATAAGTGCAGTTATGTGGACTAAGTTATTGCAGGTGTGTGGGTTTTTATTTCCTTCAGATTCTGCCTCCCTCTACCCTCAGTGATGTTTGTTAATTATTGATCTGCACTTGAATTGATTCCAGAGTGTTTTTTTTCTTCTTTTTTTGCATAATCACACTCGTGCAAAGCTGTGCTGTTTCCTGAGCCTCACCATTAGAAGCCATCAAATTTACTTTGTTTACTTTTGATCTCCTGTGCAGATTAATGATGGTACTGGGTGATTTACTGTATATTATGTAAAAAGGTTTAAGTGGTCTTTTAAACCCTTGGGTTCATTTGTTGAAGCAGAAGCCAGCTCCCAGTTAAAATCCTACTGTCTCCATCTTATCATTCTGACTGGCAGAAGCACAGCAGCAGTGCCTTAGACCCCATCGTTCTGTCTAAACTCTGAAAGGCCAGGCAGCCAGCTGTCATGTGTGGATGACGCTACTTTCACCATCCTTAGCACAGCTGTGTGGAATGGCACAGCACCGCACTGGAGACTGAAAGAGGGGACATATTTTGAACTCTAGCACTTGGTTGTTAAGTAGGAGCTGGCACCGTCTCTGTGTTCCACTCCACTGCTTGCACCCTTCTCTGGACGTTTGCCCAAATCTTGGCACGTTTTATACATCTCTGGCATTGTGTAAAATCTTTGTCACCCGGGAACCAAAGGAATTTTTATATTCTGATTCAGGTTATGTTCATAGTAAACTAGCTTAAATTTGAAATTGGTGCTCATTTGGGCAATGTTTTAACGACTACAGAAGTGATACATGGCTATACCAAGGTTTAACATGCACGATTACAGCAAATGTTAACAGTAGAAAGTTGTCGTCTTTACTGCCACTGTCCCATTTAGTTGCTTTGCCAAATGCCAGCTCATAACACCTCTGTTGAGTCTCCTCCTGCTCTCTGTACTCTGTTCAAATGCAGCATCCACAATGGAGTTGTTCTTATTTACATATGTTTGTTTCTGTTCTCAGAAAACTGAAGTGGTTTGAAAGTGTTACTTAATTGTAGAATAGAGACCACATTTTATGTTGCAGTTATTTCAAAGCTGCTGTGCTGTGGTGATAAAATCCTTACATTTATATCTTAACTGTGATGTCATCAGACCAAAACCACATGATGTCATCTGACCAAGCCACATAAATAAGCTTAAAATTATTTAAAAGTGACTCTTACATGCTACTACTTACTGACAGCTACAAAATCAAATCACTATTTTTCTATTCGTGAAAACATCTAATAAAATAAAACGGATACAGTTTAATAATGACACTATCCTAGAACTGTACTGTATTATTTTAATGATTGCTCAGAATGTTTTAGAGTAAGTTTTCTGCATAGACAGCCAACTCTAGGCAGACATCTGTAATAGTTTTCTTCAAATTCTGTTTTTGTTGTCCACATTACAACAGGCCGCCTGTATTGCATCCACTCTGGAGAACACATTGAAAATGGGCCATAAAACACAAGCTTAGTGTGGTATGGAAAGTCAAAAGCTGAGATAAACAGTCTGGACAGCTTAGTGTAAATGTATTTGAAGGACATTGTTCCAACATTAAATATTCACAAATCTTGGATTTATGAAACCTTTTTGAAAAGGCCAATAAGTGTATTTTAAAATTTTATGTGGACAGATATTTCAATATGCAGTAGGTATAATAACTAACTGACTGACAATGCAAACCACCTCAAACTTTAATAACTTCAGTCAGATAGCCGTGATGTTGGCTGCATACCTGAACTAGAGTGGATTAAACTCTAGGCACTGCTGTTTGATTTTTGATGCCTCTGTGTGTTGCCAAGTGCTTTGTATCTGATTTTCTCTGTTGGAGTAACGTTTTTGAACTGTCTGGGAATAGTTTCCTCTTGAAGCATTTAACCTGTCAACACTGGTTTTGTAGTCATTACCTTTCATTACAGATATTTTTGCTGGGTAAATTGTATTCAGTTGATCAATTCAGAGTAACTATCTCTGTCCAGAGACATCATACTTTGATGAGACTTTGATTTCCTGTGCCGGCTAATTCAACAGAACAGTTGTCAGTTGTTGAAGGGTGCTATTAGCTGCTACATAACATTTGGTGACAGATTATCAGAGTACAGGCTAGGTCAGTACTTTGTATGTTGGTCAACAACCTGACGTCTCTCTAATGGCACTTTTCCCACAACAGTCTTTTCTCTTAGTCTGTTACATAACAAAATCTTACTGAAATCCCAGCTGTTCATGCAGCTGCAAATGTGAGCAGGTGGCAGGCCAGCTGATTGTCTGTTAGACGGGACATGATACAGTGACTATAGCACGTTCCCAGCTGCCAAGTTTTGACTGGCAGAATATCACTGTTAACTTGTGTGACCAGTAATGTCCACACCAGTCAAAGAGAAGAAATTCAAGACAACTGAACATTTTAAGTGAACTCTCTTTTTGCCTCTCTGCAATTAAAGTCACGTCTTCCTCTGCAGACATGCAAACATTTGTCTTGTTTCTTCCTTTTTGTTCAAGTGAGGGGCAAAAGCATAGCACCTGTGGACCATTTACACTTTGTTTCCTGTCAGCAAGACAAAGAATCAGAGTGTGGGATGCTAAAGGTACAGAGATGACGAGGCTCAAGAGGATAAACAGACTTGTGCAGAGGTTGAGTCAGACTTCACTGGAATAGCTTCCTACAAGGTCTTATCTCTTTGAAATGACCATGTTTGTGTGAATGTGAAACAAGAACTAGCATTTGATTCTTTTGTGCTAAGATGATGGTTGTCTGCATTTATTTAGTATATCATATATTCTGCATATGACAACAGGTTTTAGATAGGTGAGGTAGTAGCTGTTTTTTTTTTTTTTTTTTTTTTTTATGTTAGAAGATAAGGATTTTGTGTGTACTGCCCCTTGAAGGTTTGGCTTGAACACCAAGTGTTTTTGAACTGACCTTTTGAACGCAAAAATAGTGGTTCTCACATATTTCTCATAGTCCTACTTACTACATGGAAATACTGCATATTTTGTCCATCCTATACATGCAAGTTTATTTTCTCTGGTGTGGTTACAAATAGCATCTCACATTACCGTACAAATGGAACAAGAACATTCCTGTTCAATATCTCAAATAAAATCCTGTGATGTTGAAGGTGAACATGCACACACCAGTCCATGTGTCCCAGTAAGATTACCATAAACTGAGTCTGACACTACAGCCCACGTTCACACTGTGGGTACTTTGTGGGTCGATCAGTTCTGACCTTCTGTGGGCGGTGGTAGAGGCTTTGACTGCAATTATGTTATGATGTTGTGCAGCTAATAAGAAGAAAAAAAAGTCTAATATTTTTAGCTTTCGCATACTTAAGAGGCTTGTTGAACACCATGAATTGAAAATCAAATTAAAAGTCAAAGTAAATGACACGATGTTAATTTTGTTATGAGAATCTGGCAGCATTTAATTAAGATGATGACTTATTTTCTGTTTTACATTTGTTGATTCTTGTTTGAATTTCTTGCTGTTGCTGGGGTTTCCCTGTTTTCTTGCTTGGTGGTAAGTTATAAGTTAATAAGTTAGTTATGTCACAACGACCTGCTGAAGTAAAATATAGCGTTATATATAAAATATATGCATCACTACTAGCACCCAGAGGGAATTCTACATGATGACATGAAGGCATAAAATAGAATTACAGGGCTATACTGGCACATCCAAAGACTGGCGACCTGTCCAAAGGAAACCCAGCCCATTACTCAGTGCGTGCTTGGATAGGTTCCATGCCTCTGAAACAGGAATCTGAAACTGGTTAAGCCGTTTAGGAAATGAAAATGAATGCTGTATTGAAATGCATTATACTGAATGGTGGTGGCCACATTTTCTTGAAATAAATGTGGAAGCCCTAAAAAGGCCAAAGTGATCTGTTGCAAGTACAAGTTTTAACAAGTCAGGCTAAGGTATGATACCAAATACAGGCTATGATGCAGAGCAGTTTGGTGGTGAAATTAATTAATACAATGACATTAATAAGTACAGCTTTTGCTTCACCTTCTAATACTAATTGAAACCTCAGGTGTGTTGTGGGAAGTTACTGTGTTGAAATATGCTTGCTGTAGAAGTAAAATGATGTCAGTTTTGACCTCACCTTTATAACTCAGAGACAGTTAAGGTGTGTTAGTGAAGTACCAGGTTCAGCTGATTGAATATCTGCTTACATTCAAGGGCTAACCTTAAAAAAAACATCTTTATAGAGCCTTAACACAATGTAAGTACAGCTCTCTCCAGTCAGGATATGTGCCTGTACTTGTTGCAGCTCTGCCAGTTGTTCAACTTAAGTAATTGACTTATAATTTATGGCAGGTACACCTCCCTTGTTGCCTGCAGTTTTTCCTTGCCCCAAGATACCAATCCAACTGGCTGCGTACTGCAGCACTGATGCAACACGGCCAGAACTTGTTAGGGAAGAGTTCAGACAGATGTGGTTTGTTGAAGACAGCTATATTAGACTTTTCTGTTACATTTGGTCATTAAATTAATTTATAAGAAATTTATAAGATTTTTGTAATAATTTTTATAACAGTATTAGTAGCTGGATGCCAATCTAGCTAGTAGAATAGTAGTGAAAAGCTAATTTTTAACCATGTTCTTCATTTACATCTGTTAATCTGAGTCAGCAAACGAGATGCTGCTGTAATAATGTGTCCTGTGTTATTTTATTTTAGTCACAAGTTTAGAGATGGCAACAAGAAGTGATTTAGTGTGTGTTGCTGCGCAGTGGATGGTGGCCAACAGCAATAAGAAGAAGAAAGAGCATGATATGCTTATTCAGACCATAAAAGAGTTTCAGTGAATCAGATCAGAGTTGAGCAAGTACCTTTACTCTCTTTTCTCTATCTGAAACCTCAGTCTAGAGAGTTTTAAATCTGCTCCGTTTTCCAACATGTTTCGTCAGCAACATGAAAAGAAGGTTTTGTCTACATCAAGGATGATCAGGGCAAATTAAGGACGGCACCAGGTAACCAAATATTTATTGATTAATACAAACTTTCATTGATATTGATTGATGGGGATTTCAATATCCAGACAACTTACTCTTGACATTTGCATTCTCACATATAGCTCCTCCAGGTAATATCTAGAGAAGTTCAGAGTTTCAGTGCCTTTTTGAAAATTGCTGGATCGGGCTGTAAGACTGTAGTTAGAACATACTGGATTGGTTCAAAGTGTTCTAATCAGTGATCTGGGTAACAAGAGTTTTTCAGTTGCAGGAACTTGGTGATCTCTAACTGAAGTTATCCCTGTTGGTCCTACGTCTGCTTTTGTTTCCACTACCCTTCATTTGGTGTGAAGATTGTAAAGATCTGGCAGCTAAATTTCATCACCCGCAGGCAATAGTACTAAGTCATGTTCCAAGAACTTGCACAAGGAGGGTGTAGGTTCTTTGGAGGCTGTTACCTGTGACTGGTGAAAGATGAGGGCTCTCTTTTCAAGCATTAGCATAACAAGCTCAGTGTCAAAACACTTACGTGGGTGTAAACCGCTACCAACACAAAAGAAGACAAAACATAGTGGAAAAGCAAACCAGAGCTCACCATCTTATCCTACATGTTCCGGTTATGAGAAACTCCAGATTATGTTAAGATTCTGCTGTCAAAAAGCCCTACAGATGTCTCAGAGGAAAGTCTGGATTTAGTGATTTTAAGTCTCTGTAATCTTTACATCAGCTCTTTACTTGCTTATAACCTGGTTCTGAAAGATGTTGTTTGCCTTCCCTTGCTCCTTCTTCAGCATAACTTCTCATCGCCACTCCCTCCATACATGTACCAGCAGCACCAGAGGGAGTGCAATAAAACAGAGACAGAGCAAGCAGAAAAGCAGGCAAC
This sequence comes from Anabas testudineus, assembly GCF_900324465.2. Lineage (NCBI taxonomy): Eukaryota > Metazoa > Chordata > Actinopteri > Anabantiformes > Anabantidae > Anabas > Anabas testudineus. Next base: position 18,398,426 of record NC_046622.1, read on the forward strand.
AGCTGTAGCTCAGTTTAATGACCCTGCAGAGCTGAGGCTCACATCTGACTTCTAAATAACACAGAGCATTTGACTACTGAGTAGGTCTCTGTAGCTGATGTATTTTTCCTTTTGTCCCTTTTACCCTATGTCACATTTTCATTGTTTTGCTAAGGTGTTCAGCCTCAGCTTCTGTGCTTTTTATTAGTGTAGTGCAGTAGTAATGCATCATGAAAACAAATAGACCCATGTTCGTGTTGTATTCAGTTTCCATTATGCTCACCCCCAGTCTTTCTCTAATTAGTGAGCTAAGTATGGGACCCACCACACCTCCCACCCCACCTCCAAACCCCACCTACCCTCAGGAAATGTTTACACACACTCTTGCTCCTCAGTGACTGCACAATAACACTTTACCAAGGACACAGTGTTCACTGGAACGCACACGCTACTGTGTGAATTTACAGCCACAGCACTCTTGCATACTGGGAAGAAAGGCATTTAGGTTCAGTCCACAGACCTACCCATATTTTTGAAAAAAGACAGAAAACACACAGATATAAATTGTGTGAAACCACTTAGTGAGATAAGCGCATCTGAAAGATGGCTTTTCTGTGTATGGTATATGCATCTTCTCATCTTCTAAATGTCTCTGCTGTCTGTCTGTGTCTGACCATGGGTGGGGCCGCAGGTGAAAACATGACATCAGGTGAAGTGAAACATATTACAGTCAAATCCATAATTTAATGCGTTGAAGTCAAATTACATGGGTATACTTTTTTCTGTCTTTTTGTAAAAGTAGCTTGAATCTGTGTCACTTAAATATATCATAAGATTGAAATATAAGTTTACATTTTAGTCTTAAGGTGAAATGTGTATATGCACAAACTCACAAACCCTCAGTCCTGCATAACCTAGTAGGAATATGTAGTTTTGGTTGGAAGATTAGTGTGACTGAAGTAAAGACTTTAAAGTAATGAGAGGGTGTCTTCGTACAAACTTGGGTTCTCTTCTGTTTTTAACAGCAGTGATGTGCTTCATGTGGTTGCTGGCTACATTATACAGTAGTAATTAGAGTGACAACATTTGATATAATTTGATATAAGCACATATCAACACTAGTTGTTCATACTGATCGGGCCTCCTGTACTGTGGAAGGTAGAACTGAGGATGAGGTAGAATGGACTTGAGCCTTTCACTGAAGATCGGCAGTGACAAAAGAAGCATTTCATGGAGGTAACATGGACAGGGATGAGAACTGCTGCTCAAAAAGAAATTGCCAAAAATAGACCCCAACCAGAGAGATAATGGCTAAGCAGGTTAAATATAATTAAATATGTCCATTTACATCAGAATTACATGTCCCCTGCCTGTTTATGTTATCACTGGAAGTGATAATTAATGAGTCAGAAAGTACCCAAATAACATGGCTTTCAACCACACAGTGAGTGAAATTTGGCTTTTTCATTTTATTGAAAGAACCTCTGAGAGGTAGCTGTATTGATGTAAAAAGTTGATTAATGGGAGTGTGTGGCAATTTATGGCCAAACAATATCCCAGAAATGACTGTTGTGTTGTCTCATTTCACCCCTTTTTGCACGAGAAAGACTACAGCTAAACAGCAACTGCATGAAAGAGGAAACAACTCTCCATATCAGCAGGTGGCAGTAGTCTTTATTCACCATTCATTAAGGCAAAACAAGACTTTGGACTGCAAATTCGAACCGTAAACAAATCAGCATTTGCTTACTGTTGACACACTACTCCCGCCTACCACTGGTGGTTTCATCTTCTTCTTTCCAGATGACTATGTTGTGAAAATATTGTTGTATTTGAATGCACATAAGAGATGAAGATGAAAAATGAGAGGCTGTATATTCTCTTAACTGTGTTGTGTGCTTTTGTCACATATGTTTCTCTGTCTTAGTGTGTCATGGCCCTTCTAGCTAACTATGTGAGGCTTGTTTATGTTTTTCCCCAGCGACTGGAATTAAAATTTGTTAAAAAATGTGCCTGTCCATGTCCATAGAGTGTACCAGACACTGCTGTAAGATTAAAGACGAGACTGGTTTCCGTTCTGGTAGATGTTGTCTCTCTGACAACAAGTCAAACATGCTGTGGTGGTTCTCCCCTCTCATGTGGAACTAATTTGTTCCTTCATCTGGCTTCCTACAAAGACCGTTACTTTACACTTACCACAGAAATGGTTGTAATTTTCAGCCGTAGTCTGACTTGGGTGGGGTTCATTGACACAGTGAATAAGGCAGTCCTATACGTCAGCACTTTCAGAAGGTTATCACTTAACTATTTCAGAAGAGGCATTTGAGTCCTTGCAGTACATCATGTTCCACTGCAATACTGAAACTGATTAATTAGACAAAGGTTTAATTATGTTCACATTTTAGTAATGGTTAATGATCCAACTGACATAGAGGACTGGACATAGAGTCGACATCAAAGTCAAGTGGATAAATTCTCACCTTGGCAAGAGAAATCAAAATGCTGACTGCAGCACAAAGTCAGATACTCACATACACCCGCCCCCATTAGTTATTACTGCACTGTTGTGGTGCATTCACACATAGTGATACAAAGTAGTTGGCGGTATTTTAAAAAAAAACAAAACAAAAAACTGCTTTTTAAATCCATATATGTCAGTAGTGCTATAGATTCACAGGTTGGGCTTATGTTGCGTAGCAGGATACACTACATACTCTGACTTAATTCTGAATAATTTGTGTGGGTTTTTTTTTTCTTTCTGTCATTATTTGTCTCTCTCCTACTCTAGTTGAGTGCCTCACTTCATCTCTTAGCACGGTTTCTCAGCTAGAGCAGTGGGTTTGAATGTTGCCCAGTCACCTGACTGGTGTTAGCCCCTACAACAGTCTGGGGTGGCAGCAGTGCCTGAGCCACACACAAAAGAACAATACCTTCTTTTTGCTAGCTAGAGTAGGGGAGCCCTTAAAGGGTTATAATTTCTGATCCTATCTGTTAGGAGAGGGCTGCCCAAGTCAGACACAGAAGCAGGACATAAAAGTCTGAACCCTAGACTTAACTATGTCATAATTTACAAAAATGATGTTGGGGTGTCATTGGCTGATATGCAGGTTTGGCATCAGTGCAGATCTAGCCCTACAAAGTCCAATCCATTTCACATGCTTGATTTGTTTGCCTTGTGAATGGTAGGGTTAACGTCTCAGCTACTTGAGAAAATGCACATCAGTCTGCAAAGCTGCTTTGACCTTAATTTAGCCAAGTGCTCTGGGTACATTTCTACTGGGACTTGACTAACTTGGTAGTCTGGGTCTTGATTTTTATTGACATCTGGAAATTCTCCATACCTATCTCCCACCCTAGTCTTTTGGTCCACTACAGCCCCCTCTCATTTCTGCTTAATCATCCTTGCAGTAACCAGTCACGTAAACCAAATGGCTGGCCAGTGAGCAAGAGTTGGCAAGAAGAGCTCTGCCGTTTACTGTTCTTTCCTGTTTCACTCTAAATGCTTTCTTTAAGTCCAGCTGCCCTGTACACATGGCAGCCTGCCAGGAGCCCTACAGCTTATGTAAATGTCTGACCAGTGAATGGTGGCTGCCAGAATCACTCTTGCACTTTGTTGCACTAGTGTCACTTGTGCTACAGCTTTGAAAGCACAAAATAAACATGCATCTGTTGATATAATGATAAGACAGCATACGCCAGCACGCAGTATGTGCACAGCTGCTTTGGAATAAAAGCAGTTTGCATGTATTATAGGGTCATATTTCAACTGTAGATACCTCCACATTGTAACTTCAACTTTGTTGGAAACGAAGAAAAGCTAGCTAAATCCTATCCTGACTTATTATGCTAAATATTATAGTAAACATTAAAGGACAACAAAATTTCACCTTAACTGTCACATGTAGTTACATTAATTACTTGGTTTAATGCTTGCAGGTTTTCTCCTGGCAGGTGTATTAATAAAGAATACAAATATGACATGTAAAAATGATCAGAACATACTTATATGACATAATTGTTTCACTGACCGTGATGTGTGTGTGTACCTGCATGTATGTATCAAAGAGAAAAAGCAAAAAAAATCCTAACCTTTTTTATTGTCTGTGCTCTGCAGCTCAGAATGTGACGGTGGAGGAGATCCTCTCTTCCTACAAACAGGCCTGTCAGAAGCTCAACTGTAAACCAATACCCAAAGTGCTTAAACAGATACAGGTAAGCCCCATTGTGACTGAAACTCATTAACAGGCACATCAACACACATTATTATACAATATTGTAGCCAGCCAAATATTTTATTGTCATCTCTCCAGATGTCAGTTGTTTTCTTGTTTGTTCGTTCTTTATGACAAAAGCTTAATCAGGGTACTCCAGATACCCCACCCAAAAAGACAAAATTGGATTGGACAGCGTTTCTTTTTTAAGATTAAGACGCCTCGTTAAGCAGTATCCACAATGATATTTACAAAAGTGGCTTGATTTTGTTGAAGAGGTAAAGGTGAGATGAAGCAGTGGAAACTATTCGAACAATGTGTAGATTAAACATGCAGGAGAGCTAACACTAGTTAGCCTGCTATCAGAGTGAGGTGCTGTCAACACACACAGTGCAGACGAATTACTGAGCAGTCCTTTACTTTGCTGTTATTGTACTGTAATGCGTCATGCAGAGAGGTGTTTGTTGATATGAAAATGATAGAAACACCTGTCATCCAGCTATTCATTATCCTAACTGCTTGTCCTCTTAAGGATCACAAGGGTGCTGGAGCCTGCACTGGCTGTCATTGGGCAAGAGGTGGGGTACACCCTGGGCAGTTCGCCGCTCTAACATAGGGAGGATATATAGTGAAAGACAACCATTCACTCACACATTAAACACCTGTCAGCGTAACACAATTTAACAGAGCCACAACTATTAGCAATATATTGTCTGAAATGATCACACAGCGTAATTAGCAGCCCTCTAAAACAGTTTCAACAAAAACTGAGCATTGTGACCTTTATTCAAGCATGATTTATCACATTACTGCACTGCATTACTTTTAGATTGGTATCTTTATAAACTGCCATCTGTACACACAATTGGAGAGTGACAGAGCACTGGAACAGCACTGTTTTTGTGAGCCAAAAGCAGGACACAAGTGGCATGTGAACATTTAGGAAGTCCTGGTAGCTCCACCTAGAAGGCTCTTTGTAATTTTGAAGGTTCCGGTAGTGAGCCTCAACTTTTATTTTAATTACAACCTAAACCTTTATTCCGATGATGACGGCTCTTGTAATATCCATTATTGTGGTTTAAAGGCACAGCATGACGCTTTCCAAACATGACTCTGGACAAGTGATGATCTCCAGTAAAGACGGGTCATTTTCCCTTTTCTGTAAGGGTGGTTGTAAGTTTTATGACAGTTCGTTCTTTTACAAATACACGCCGAGTGACCAGCACCCATAAGTTTGCATACACAGAGTTCTAGAGTATCAGTGCTATCAGATATAGCATTAAAATTTCCAGTGGAAAGCCTGGGGCTTTTACATGACTAAACAAGAGCGTCTTATTTAAAGACATGCTCTGATATTTGCAAGTCATTATTCTTTTTGCAGTTCTTTTTTCACTGGAAACATGTTGCTTCAGTATGTATTATCATGTTGTCATCAGTCATGACATCTAGGACAGAATACCCGGGAGTGCAGTTTCCCACAGGCAGAGGAATTTTCCCAGGCTATGCTTAAAAACTGATAATTACAAGTCAGTTTTATTGTGTTAAAACAAGACAAACAACAGGTCTCACATCAGGAAAAAAAAACACATAAATTGACATTTGAAAAATACAATATAAAGCATATGCTCCAATTCACATACAAATGCAAAAGGATAAAATAAAAAGTCCTGAGGCTTTCCCCACTGGATGTTAAGAACTGCTTATAAAGAGGAATGATGGGACACATGTATGCAGTGGCTATCCAGGAAAAAAAAAGGTACCAGCCTGTTGGGTGCCAGAGATGGCAGCACTTGTCTTCGCAGTAGCGACACAATAGCGCTTTCTTGTGCTTGTTCTGTTATACCTTTCCTGCAGCACACACTCATAAACGTCTAACTGGGCCTTTCCAAAAGAACTTTGTTTTTTTGTTTGTTTGTTTGTTTGTGTTTTTTGTATATATACCTGCAAGTTTGTCTCCATTTATGAGTAGTAGTGTATAAGTGGAATTAACCCCAGATGTAAACATATTTGTGATTCAAAACACTGCAAAGAAATCCCCATGCTGGCTAGCTGAATGAAAGAAACTGGGTTAACGTCTCAGCTACTTGAGAAAATGCACATTAGTCTGCTAAGCTGCTGCTTCGAGCTTCATTTAGCCCTGTGCTTCGGGTACATTTCCACTGGGACTTGACTGACCTGGTACTCTTGGTCTTGGTTTTGAATGACATCTGGAAATTCTCCATACCTACCTCCCACCGCAGTCTTTTGGTCCACTACAGCCCCCTCTCATTTTGGCTTAGTCATCCTTGCAGTAACCAGTCACATAAACCAAATGGCTGGCCAGTGAGCAAGAGTTGGCAAGAAGAGCTCTGCCGTGTACTGTTCTTTCCTGTTTCACTCTAAATGCTTTCTTTAATTCCAGCTGCCCTGTACACATGGCGGCCTGCCAGGAGTCCTACAGTTTATGTAAATGTCTGACTAGTTGTTTGTGTGTGTGTGTGTTTATAAGGTTCACTATTTAGCAATTGCCTGTTGAGTGCCTGCTCTGCATTTACTCCCACCAGAGACCTGGACACTTGGTAGCCTTGTGTCACATTTCTGCTGCTGCATTTCCACAGTTCGCCTCTCTAATGGCTGGTTATATTCTTTTGGGACTACACAGTGCTGTTGTGCTGCACACACACCTCCTTACATTGTGCCATAAAAGCTTAGGTACACAATATTGTCCTGCACATGAGAGACCATGTAATCCTCTAGCCCAATTTAAAGGCTGGACCCTCAATAGTCCACATTTCTAGACTAAATATAGGCTGATAAGCTATTTTAAAGGCTTCTTTATTTGTAGCTGTGAAATGAAACCCTTTTTTTTGTCTGAATTTGGAGAACACAACTGATTTGTAGTCCTTTGTTTGCTACATCAAAGTGCAGTTATATTAAATATTATTGTGGTTGATTTACAGGTCGCTTATTCTACACTAGTACAACTACAACTGCAATTTATAAGTAATGGAGACCAGGCTTAGACTCCAGTATTTAGTCTCCTTTAGTGACTTTTATATGTTGTTAATCACAGAACATGAATTTTGAATTTGTATCTGTGAACAGCTCAAAAGACCTGGGATATACTTGCTTTTGTCTATGCATTTACTTATGCAAAATGGTGCCCTTGTATTTTATCTTAATTATTCCAAATACATTAACACAAATGGTAAACATGCATTATTTAATTTCTTCTTTGCATCCTAAAAGCAGCCTTTCATGTGCAAGCAGATTGCCCCAGCCTTTCAAAGGCATTAAATTCAGATGCAATCACAATCCCAACACTTTCAGGCTTTATAAATCACATTGCGTGTGTATTTTTAATTTCTCCTCAATATATTTTGCGCACTTGAGCAAAAACATCCCACTTATGAAGGCCAAGGTGAAAAATGCACAACATGTGCAATTTTGCTCATTTCAACGGTGCGGTCTTTCACACCCATTGTGTGCCGTTTTTTTTATGGGCACTACCAAGTTTGCATGGGATTTAGTACACGTAAACCTTTAGTAAATCTGTAGCCATTGTATAAAAAATTTTATATACAACAAGAATACCAAAACCCACCACAGTATTTAATGATATAAAACAAAAATGAAATCAGAAGCTCCATTTACTCCGCCTACAACACACACTCACACACACACACGCACCCCTATTCCACCACTCATGCAGAGGCACGCTGTGCGTCATGGCCTATTTTGGGTTCTGGCAGCTCTGTCAGAGAGGTATTTACACTGATAAAGTCATTCCTACTGACAGGTGTCTAAGTTAATTGTAGATGAAGATGGACTGAACATGCATAAAAAACAGTGTTAACATGTTTTATAATTTACCATTTTTAATATTACACCACCTAAAGTGAATGGTTCTGTAACAAATTAATTGTCTTTATAACTCCTGAAGTGTCATGAAGTGTTTTGTGCTGTTTTTGTTATGACAGAACAGCTTTTTAGATATGGAAGTCACGTAACTTCCTTGTGTTTCTGGGACTTGCTAAGTCATGCAGGAAGTCATCAACCCTCAATACCACAAAACTCACATGTCTGTATCATCAAATACACACAGAGCAGTATGGCAGGAGTGCAGAGGTTATGGAGTTCATGCTGAATTGGCTGGGTGGTCGCCTAGAGAGAGAGATTTGCTGGTACATAGTTTTGTGGGCTCTGTTTGCTTGTGTGCATGGTTAGGTGTTTTACCAGGGCAAGAGGTTAAATAACTGTCCACTGTTTGATCTGTGATGTTGTGGCGGAGTACAACACAAGATGGATGATATGATCAAGCTGAACACAGCGAAAACAAGCTCATCTAGCAAAAAATGACATTTGGGCCTTCAAAGCACATTTAGACTGTGCTGTTATTTTACTGTGTACTTGGATGAGCCTACTTTAATAGTGTTGAGTCTCCCCAAACTTGTTTGTACTTGTAACTTGAACATGTATGTTTCCACTGTTTCACTCAGCCAACCTAGGATAATGACCCATCCTCCAACAGGCAGTTTCAGGCACTAAACGGCAGATAAATTGTCGCTTTGTGGCTTTACTTATTTCACAACAAGTACTTTTGTACCTCATACCAAGTTTAGTTTCACTCTTATGTGCCTCTTTATATTATAGATATCAGGTCAATTTTTCTTTTGACTGAAAAGTTGCAAAACAAATATTTCCTGCTAAAAGTGCTCCACCAGCAAACCAAGGAGAGCTTTTAATTGTCAAACAACTGTAAATGAAATATATTTTTCACAAAGCTGAACTTCATTAGTAGAAGAATAATAAAATAGCAGAGACAGCCACAGTGAACAGTCAGATGGACAGCTGTTAACATCAGCATGTCCTCAAGGCAATGGAGGTCCCATCTGTATTGAAAAAAGGTGGCAGTGCCCTTTTTTATTTAATACTTTGTTAGTAACAAGTTGCTGTCCTCAGTACTCGATACTTACAGAGTTCTTTCACTAGAGCTCTAATAGGGATAAAGGAGTTGAGCAATTAAGTGATTCAGATGCTTTTCTTTGCAGCAAAGATTTATCTTAGTTTGCACAAAATCTGTGTTTTATCTCCAGTACTGATTTATTAAGTTGACTCCTGTGTGATGTGACAACATGTGACGAGCTAAGTTTGTTACTATGGAAAAATATTCACAGTCAATTAATGACACAGTTTGTTCTTGTTTCTATAGGAACTGAAAGACCTGACACAGCGAAATGAATGCTTAGATCTAAAAGGTAAGCACCAAAGCAACAGCCTGACTGTCAACACTAGAAAATAGAACTTGTGGGAACCAACCACACTTTCCTCAAACCGGGAGAACAATTTCAGAGATTTCACAAACCTTTTTTTTTTTGTTGTTTTATATAACAACATGTGTTCTGCTACCGAATGGTGAACTGACCAGACATGTGTATGACTTTAGGTGAAAAGCTGGACTACAAAGCATGCGAGTCTTTGGAAGAGATTTTGAAGAGGGTTCAGTTTAAAGTGATAGACCTGGAGCAGACCAACCTGGACGAAGATGTAAGAACTTCTTACTTTAAAAAAACTGTCTGTGTCTCTCCTTCGCTCCACTTCCTTTGTAGCATGCACATTTCCATCTTCTTAATTTATGCTGTCTGTCTCTCTCATATTGTTCAGCGTCTGTCACTATTGCTTTCTGCCTTTCACTCCTAGTGCTTTGGCAGGATGTGGAGTGTTTGTCATGGGTTTTTTGATTACTCCAGATGTCCCCTTGTGTAAACATCATTAAGGACATTTGGGCTCTAGACACGTACAGATAAAGACAGTGATGGGACACAAGCTCTAACCACTTCCTGTCACACAGAGCTCCAAATACACTGTTCAACAGAACTTTCTCTAGAGTAGGAATGGTCACTTTCATTTTTGCTCATTCTTTCATTCTCTGTCAGTGTTTTTGTAGACACTGGTAGATGGTCTGATTATTGAAGTCCCATCGACAATATTTAGGCTGCTGTCATGATGGGGCAGAGATTCACCGAGCTGACATTAAAGAACTAGCAGCAAGGAAGGCTGACAGTTGAGTCTTTGTTATAGGGCAAAAAAGACACAAAAAAATTGGTATACATAAGAGGCCTTCTAGGTTTTTGTATTTTTACACAATATATATATAGATTCGTTCAGTGGTGCATTTTGTGTTGTGTTTTTAAATATTGCAAAGCATTGCCTTGCTTACAGTGTAACAATGTATTGTAATGTATTGACTCATAACCCCTAATCCAATACACAACCATAACTATTGCAAGCATTTACATTCAAGAGCAATACTTACATACATGCAGATCTTAGTTTTAAAACATACAAAGCTTAGGGCCACACATACACCAGAGCTTCACTTATATTTAGCAGACACTTTTATCCAACAGTGAGGTATGAGGTACTAAGGCAGGCAGAGTTAGCGTCATGAGGTCTTGCCTAAGGACCCCTACTGAAGGTAAATGTGAATAAGTAGTTGAATCAGTCACTGACTGAATTATCAGAGAGCAGCATCTCAGTATGAGACAAGTGTCCTCTTCTTGGTCTTTGATGAAATGAGATGATTAAGGAGAAAAGTGAGCCGGTTGGGTTGAGAATGGGAGCAAGTGGGATAGAAAAGGAATTGAAATGTCGAATGTGAGAGGATAGGATCATCTTTGAAGTGGGCGTGAGAGAAATACAGAAAAAGGCTTGATCTGGCACAGCCCCATATCTGCAGTGGTGGTGTCATGTTGAGAACGAAATGGGATGATGAAAGGAGAAAAATGTTTTGGAAAAGATGTTTTAAAAAGCACTAAAACATGGGGAGTACTAACACTCGCTGCCTTTTACTGGACTGGATGTGACTCATCTTCCCCCACCCTGTATATAAACAGTGTATGTGTAAACTCCGTAATGTCTCCTGGTTTACACACACACAAAGGGGGAAAAGGTTATGAGACACTATACAGGACGCTGATTTTGTTCCTTTTCACTTAATGTGAATTGTAATTTCATAACGGCACCTGCTACACTGTTCATTTTCACATGTTCATATTTTTAAATCTGCTATATAGGATTTTTATATTTGCAGTTGACACACAAACAAGTGTCTCTTTAACCGCACCCGAGGCCCTCATGGAAACACCTTCCTACATCTCACCTATCCTGTGGGGCTGTAACCATAGCACCCACAGCTGCTCTTGACTGTATCTTGTGACATCTCTTTTACTATTATGACACTGTGACTCGTTTAAACTGTTGAATTTTAATCTAAAAGGCCTCAGTGGTCAATATATTCCTCCTGTTTCACCGTTCACTCTCTCCCTCCTCTCTCCCTGTGCTTTTCAGGGTGCATCAGCTCTATTTGACATGATAGAGTACTATGAGTCAGCCACACATCTCAATATCTCTTTCAACAAGCACATTGGCACACGGGGATGGCAGGCCGCAGCTCACATGATGAGAAAGGTGAGAGTTACAGTGCATAACGCTCTCTGCAGAAGACAACATGGCAGTGCATCGCTTGCGGATCTACAAAAAACACAGATGCATGCGATGTGAAAGATTTAATGGTGAGATTGCGGAATGCAACATTCTGAGCAAAATTACCCCCATGTCCAAGTAAGCAGCCTACAATGTTTGTAAGGAGTTATGAGGTCAGAAACAACGCCATGCTAGACACTGGTGATGTTGCACTTTTTTCAGTCTCTGATTAGTGACAGTCATCACCACACCTCTAGAATATAGCTAATTTTTTAATGAGCACATTTTCTCATAACTCCAGTGTCATTGTATTTAACACTTGATTACCTTCTAGAGTCAGTGTTCGGTTTGTTCGTTGTGGGCTACTGTAGAAACATGACGGTGCAGTATGGTGAAGTATCTGTGAAAGTGGACCCACCCCCTAAAACTTATTCTAAGCTACAGAAAACACAGTAGTTGGTATTTTTTGGTGATTAGACACTAATGGCATTTTTATTAATACTTTATTTTATTTCTGCTAATAGATCCTTCTAAATCTTACACACGAAGGGTTTGTTCCTACAACCTTAAAAGAAAGAAATGAAACATTTAGCATAAAATTTTAAAATGTTTATTTTTTTTACTCCTTTTTTATTTAAGAGGCATCCAGCTCATGCATGCTTCTGGGTGCAGATTTTGGAAAATGTCTTCATACCTAAATAATTATTTCGCTTTTGTTCCCCCTAATAGACAAGCTCTCTTCAGTATCTTGATGCTCGTAACACTCCTCTGCTGGACCACTCGGCTCCCTTTGTAGCACGAGCACTCAGGATCAGTGGCAGCCTGGCAGTCCTCCACTTGGAGAATGCTGGCCTGTCTGGCAGGCCGCTTATGTTACTGGGTAAGACAGGAAAAGAGGGACTTTCTTTTTCAAACCCTGACTGCATAATTAGAGAATCCTGATCCTTGAATTTAGACTTGTACTGCTAACAATTAGTTTTTCCTTTTTCTCCCATCTTTGTTTGTGCTTTATCTTTCCGGCCAGCTACGGCCCTTAAGATGAATATGAACCTGCGGGAGTTATACCTGGCAGACAACAAGCTTAATGGCCTGCAGGATTCAGCTCAACTTGGAAATTTGCTCAAGTTCAACTACAACATCCAGATCCTAGACCTGCGTAACAACCATATCCTAGACTCTGGTATGCAACATTGATAAAGCACTAACACATACAGTAGCATTATTGTGTTGTAGCTTGGTTTGTTTGCTCAAGGTGGCAATGTGTTAAAAATAAAAAACTATCCATTGTCCGTACACCACAGTACTTTTTTAGTTTATATATTGCTGTGGAGAAATTAGGTTGTTGTAGCAAAACAGATTGAGCACAATATATCAATAGAATATAGGCACTGTACATATTGTGTAAATGTGTAGGCATACATAAATGAAATATGCATTGTGGCATCAGTATGTTTTTTCAGGGAGACATATCGCACCCAGACTGGTTCAAACTAGGTTGTAGGTCCCTTTTAACAAAATATTTCTTCCTTCAAGATAGCAATTTTCACTGACGTTTACAGTAAATCAGGTTCTTTTTTGACAAGAAGAGGTCAGAAAAAAAGACCCTTCAAAACTGCTGCACTGCACCAGGGTCCTTCAAATATTTTTTTGATTAATTCACATGATATTTTGTTAGAAATGGAGTCGTTATGTAAGTTAAGTAACTCTTCCCGTGTTGGGTTTTGTCTTTGTCATCACAGGATTGGCCTATGTGTGCGAGGGACTAAAAGAGCAGAGGAAAGGCCTCGTCACTTTGGTGCTATGGAACAACCAGCTCACACATAACGGCATGGGCTACCTCGCTGCTGCACTGGTACACACACACACACACACACACACACACACACACACACACACACACACACACACACACACACTTTGTGGGACAATAAAGCCAGTCTACATACAAATACACAAGGTTATCAGAGGTTTTAAGAGGAAAACAGTGGTAGTGTGTAGAACAGCTTGAGCACGGAGAATTAAATTTTCTCATGAGCTCTTACACTATCAGAGAAGTCATCAAAATAAAACTCTGCTTATGTTGTACCTCTTTTATCCACCTATATGTTCATGTTCTCTAGACCCCAGCATACTCCTGCTTCCTCCTATATGTGCACATTGTAATTTCTCTCTTCTACACCTGTTAGGGGCTCTGCTAGTTGTTTGTTGGTAGTGAATTTACCATTGGAAAAAGTTGTCTTTGCTAGAATAATGACACACACTAATCCATCCACTCCACCAGTCAGAACACAGACAGCTGCTTACTGTCTTTAGTGGCCAAATTATCTCATCAGTATGATTAAAAACTTTGTATTTTATTGTGGTATAGTTAAAAGGATGAATTCTATTTGCATTTAACTAAAGAAACCTATACCTGATTGCGAGTGTCGGGCGTAGGTGACACATGAACGTGTAGTGTAAATGATGCCTGATCATACTGGACATTTTCAGTATGACGTCCTCATTAATACGCCTGACATTTTGTTGTGTTGTTTCTCACTGAGTGAACAGATGTCCCTTCAGGCTCTGGTCTTAGTGCTGCACCATTTTCCACAAGTCAGGTTTGATTTCATAGCAGTCTGTTACAGATAATCCATTACCAAAGTCATTGGTTGCATTTCTGTCGTGGAGTGATAGCGTCACCATCCCCTACACTCTGTTTTCCTTGGGGAACATCAGTGTATTAGTTTTTGTACTGCAGTGTTTACATGTAGGCAGTGCTGAGTCATTACAGTCCTATCCTTGTGAGTGTCAGATAAACATATTTTCAGCTGTTTTATGTTTAAATGTTTTGAACTTTACAAACATTGAACAGATAACATTATTAAAACAACATAATGGATTAACTGCAGCATGTTTGCTCGCATTATTCACAGCTTATAAGTGTTGTTTTATGAAATTAATTGTATTCCCTCAATTTAATGGTTACACAAACAAAACTTTTGTTCAAAATAAGCAGTGTCATAGTGAAGCCATAAAATGTTATTTTTGAGCTCTTCCACGAAATCTGTCTGGTGGTGTTTTTATTTAGGAATTTAGATGCTGCAGGACACGCAAAATAGCCTAAGACTTGCAATCGAAGCTCCAAAGAATATCCCATGACCATCTCGATGGCTGATTCATAACCCTGGAGATAATCACTGTGTAGTCTGTTGCCACAACCCAATAACACACCAACACTGATCATTTAACAGTAGCCAGTAGAGGGAGAGGAAACCTGTAAACTCTCAGAATGAATGGAGAAGTAAAGAGTTTGTCCACAGCAAAAGATATTAACAAAAATTAAAGTACAAAGTGCATGTTTTAGCACAGCTCCGGCACTCACTCAGATGTTTAAACAGGCAGTCAACATATTAGCTGTAGCTAACAAGAAGGATTATTTGAAGGAGTGAATCACCACATTATGTAGTAAACTGTGGGTATCAGTGGAATTACAGTGCACTTCAGTGTGACTCTAATGTTTCTGCAATTAAGAGAGGCACACTGAAAATGTACCTCTGATATTTTGTTAGAAAAGACTGCCACCATTATCTGTTCCAATCCTATTCTCTTATTCTCTTTTATTTTTACTTAGCCATGCACTCAGAGTCTGGAGACTCTGAACCTTGGCCACAACTCTGTGGGTAATGAAGGGGTCCACAAGCTGAAAGACGGGCTGATTGCTAACCGCTCTGTCCTCCGGCTGGGCCTTGCTTCCACCAAACTGTCCTGTGAAGGTGAGAAATAGTTCCTGAGCCTCTGCCTCAGTTTTTGTTTTGGATTACTATATTTCTGATATATGTTATATTTGCACTATAGGTGCTGTGGCTGTGGCTGAATTTATTGCTGAGAGCCCCAGACTGCTGCGTTTGGACCTTCGAGAGAATGAAATCAAGACAGGTGGACTGATGGCCTTGTCGCTTGCCCTAAAAGTCAACACCTCTCTGCTGCGTCTGGACCTCGACCGGGAGCCTAAGAAAGAAACTGTGAGCATGGGGATAAGACATGGAGAAGGGGCTAGAGAAGAGGAGGTAAAGGGCCGGATATAGATTGAAACAGGCTTAGGCATGTAATGAGTTACTGTCCGAGAAGGATAAAATTACATTGAACTGAACCTTGCAGCCATGCAGTAGTGAAATTTTGCTGATGATTGTGTTTTTTTATAGCAAAAGAAATCGCATGAAGAGACCAAAACCAACAATGAATTGAATTGTATATCCAAAGCCTAATAGCAGTAAGGGGGGAAAAGGGATTGGTGTAGGGAGTACAAATGTCAGAAATTACTGAGAGAGAAAATACTAGTCAGTACAGCAGAGAATAACACCAGTGTCTGCCTGTTATTATTACAATTTCAGGGCATTTTATGCTATTGTTAGAGAGATGACAGGAATTGAGGGTTGAGGTAGCCGGGGAGTGACGATAAAGGTCTAGTCACCAGAGCTCCCAAAGCCTTGACTGTAGGAAGTACAGACTTGAGATCAAGAGTGCCTCAGCTTAGTTGGTAACTATTCTGGTGGTTTATTCTGCATGTTTGAAAGCTAGTTTCTGTCTCTCAGGTGAAGAGCTTCATTGAGACCCAACGTGCCCTGCTGGCTGAGATCCAGAATGGCTGCAAGAGGAACTTCATCCTGGCCAAGGAGAAGGAGGAAACTGAGCAGAAGATGAGGCAGTCTGCCTCCATGGCTGAAATCGCCACAGAGGATGAAACCAGGGAGGAAGTGGAGGAGGAAGAACCAGCATCAGAACACAGAGATTACAAAGAGGTTAAAGAGGTAGAAGAAGAGGGAGAAACTACGGGAAATGCAGGACAGACAAGCAGCCAGTCAGGAGCGAGCTCTGAGGCGAGCATTTCTCAAACAAACCTGGAGTCAGACTCAGACACTGAGGATGAGGAGGAGGAGGTGGTGACTAAGTCCTCTTCAACATCAAACTCCTCCAATCATTCAAACCAGACTGCTCCTCAAATTGAGATCGGGGCTGCACAACCCCCCACTAGTGCCTCTCGTACATCCTTGTCTCCATCTGCATCACCTGCTGGAGGGCCGAGTGTCATTTCCAGCATCACTGTCATGGAATCTGCAGTTCCTCCTGGCACGCCTCCATCTCCTGGTCGCTGTATTTCTGTCTCGAGTCCAGGGAGGGGTCATAAGATCTTCATGGTAACACGGGTGGAGAGCCCCCCTGAGCAGCAGCAGCTGCAGCAGATAAGTGCACCGGCATTTCTCACCCAGACTAAAGAGGCCTCAGAGAAACCTGTAGATGCCACGCAGACCACACAGCCCACGTTACAGCAGACGCAGCCGATGCCGACATCTCAAACACCTACGCAAACACAGCTGACTCTGAAGGACAGATCCCCTGCACCATCAACAGACTGTAAACTGACAGAGCAGAGTCCTGTAGCACACTTAAAGCCTGAACTGGATACTACACAGGTCCACACAATAGAGCCACAATCTATAAGTCAGCCCACAGAGGATGTGACACCTAGCACTTTACACCCAGACATGACAGATCCAAGTCTACAAGCATCAGAGCTGCATTCAGATCTCTCACCAGTCCAGGTTATAGTATCTCACCCTCCTGAGGAGGCAACAGAGAGCACTAAAAACCCCCAGTCTGAGGACAGAGTAGAGGGAGAGAAGGAAGGGGAGGAGGAGAAAGGATGTATAGCGGATAACAGACAGTTGATGTCCCAAGAAAGCACAGAAGAGGTGTTAGACAAACTGAGTCAAAGCCAGCCTCGTATCCCTGCAGTATTAACACAGCAGCAACCGGTAACATCTGCTCTTGAACAGCTGAAGAATGAGCTAGCATCTGCTTCAGAGGAGGCCCTGCCACCAAACCAAACAGAGGAAGAAGACAAAGAGGAGAAGCAGGAAGAACCAGAAACCAAAAAAACAAGTTTATCAGAGGAGGACAGCCATCTAAACCAAGAGGAGCTGTGTCCAAATCAGCAAACAGAGGCAGATGAACAGGAAGTAGAGCCTGTTCTCTCAGTTCAAACTGATCAACAGGCACCATCTGTCATTCTCAGCCCGGCTTCTACTGAGCCTGAAGCCACTGTTGAAGTGAACACAGACTCACCAGCCGAAGAGGAGGACTCAGCTGACGAGAGCTCTGCAGACGAAGGCAAGTGTTTCGCCGAGGCTCTAGATGGAGAAGTCGTCGGCTCAGCCCTGCCTAACGGCCTGAAGCCAGAGTTCTCCATTCATCTTCTCGATGCTGAAAGCCCCAAGCCCGGCAGCTGTGTCATGGAGCATGGTGAGTCGCACTGATCACAGGTTTCTGTTTGTTTGTTTTAGATAAATAAACTAGTTTATTCAGTTGTTTCTAGGGTGTAAAAAGCTGGTTTGATAATCTGTGTTATTTGTCACTTATGTAGTGAGTGTCAGCTGTGGACAGGACCTGGAGGAGCTGCTGCTAGAAGCCAGTCTGGAGACGGGGAGAGAAGCACCATGATGTTATGAGGTATACAACCTGTCTGTACAGGAAATCATCAAGTGTCCATGATAGGAAGCAGGATTTGCTTCTTCAATAGAGATTTTTCTCTATTAGTGACATCATACTGAAGACAAGGATCTAAATATCAAACTCCTATCCTACTCCTAGTTTTTACAGTACAAATCACAACTTCCCATTTATTAAACCACTTTTTTTTCCTTAAACAATAAGCCATTGGTCGTTAAATTACAATAGCCATTGTGTTTGGTCATTTCATCCTTACCAGGAAATACAAGTCATTAAGGAAGTAAAAGCAAAATGTATGTATGTAACTACTCTTTTGTGCAGCTGCTGTGACGTCACAAAAAGTGGCTGCAAGGGCAGAAAAAACTAATGCAAAATATCAAACTTGACTTCTACTCCTGTAGAGCATTTAAAGCTTCACCTGCTCATCCAGTAACCTTTGGCTCAAAGATTATGATCAAACGTGTTTCTTAACAATCATGTGTAATTAGTCGTGCTGTTAGTGAGTTTGAGCAGCTATGTTCAGTCATCTTTCTCCTCTTCTTCCTCAGGGACTGCATGGACAGGAGAAAACAGCACGAGGATTGTTTGTCTGACCGGTTGCCCTGCAATGTTTTCTTTTCTCTGGCTTTACCAACGACTTGACCTTTCCACAAAGGACAGAAGAGCTGTCACAGACGAAGCTCTGTACATGAAAATACAAATTATGGAAAATATGTAAAGTACTAAATCAACCTCTTGAGCTTGGCTGTGAGAAATAAGGAGTCCTCTGCATCCACACTACATCAACCACTGAAACACATGAATATGCACATTTAGCAGGAGAAAGCTGGTTAAGGAGAAATCAAATCACTTTATCAATACATTTTGTCAGTCCAGTCCGGGAGGATCCAACACTAACCAAAGACACGGACCTATGTCACAGCCTCTTCTTGTTTTCTTGTGTAGATGTCCACTGTAGTTGAGGGTTTGTTTTTTTTTGTTTTTTTTCTTCTCACCATATCACACGTACATAAAGACATGATGGTTGAAAGGAGAAGTGGGGTCGATGGAACACTCAGAATACAAAATAATGGTGACGGACCCTGCTGAGCAGACCTGCTGGCTTTAAACACTTGTTCCAGAGGTGGAAGTAGATCACTGTTCAGGCTTTTATATCCAAGGAAACTGAGGACGTTAAGTGTTTTGTCAGTGTTTTATGTCTGTGTCTCCCACACCCCACCATTCCCTCTCTTCATATGAAAACTCTAAGGGACCTCTGCCAAAGTGACCTCCCCCTTGTCATTTTTTTCCTTCCTCGTCCTCTTCGGCCCCTCAGGAATTAGCGTCTCCCCCTCGGGCCCGCTCAGATCTGATGTGGAGGAGCTGCAACTGTCTGCCGTCTGGCTCTGCTAAAACAAAACTCACAACTCGTGCAAATATTGGATCACAGAACAGTCTTTTGGTTGAATTATTTGCAGTCAACCAAAAGCTGTGCGTTCCCTTGATTCTCTGCAGTTTCAGACCCTGTTATTGCTTTCATCGTTGTTTGGGCGAAAGTGTTTGCGGAAAAGCAGCCTGGTCTCTGTTGTCATTTTCTCCCTCCTCCCATGTGGCACTTTGTGCCATCTCTCCTCTCCGCTCCAGCTCATCGTTCATGTTGCCTTCAAACTCACCACTTCACATTAAGTCTCTGTTTTTTCGTTTAGCTGCTTTGAAAAATCAGTTCCTTTGTATTTATTTTATGGCAATAACAGCCTTTTAGGTTTATTTTTCCTCCTCTCCTTTTCACTCTCTCCCCATTTTTCTCTTCTTTTCCATTTGGGGGTTCTTTTAAAGATTAAACACCCTCTTTGATGTAAATTTCAGATTCAAACTAGAGCAAATATTTAGTTTTTTGTCTTTTTTTTTTTTTTCTTTTTTTTTGAGTGGGAAGGGCAATCTGTTTGGGGACAATGGGTAAATATGATTGAATGGTTGGACTATTGGTAGCAGTTGGGGTGCAGTAATAAAAGCAAACACAAGGAACCAGTAGACATAATCAAAATCCTTGTTGTTGCTTGAAC
The DNA here is from genome assembly GCF_900324465.2 of Anabas testudineus. Taxonomy (NCBI): domain Eukaryota; kingdom Metazoa; phylum Chordata; class Actinopteri; order Anabantiformes; family Anabantidae; genus Anabas; species Anabas testudineus. The sequence continues at coordinate 18,418,611 of NC_046622.1, forward strand.
ACTACTCTGCTGGGTGAAGCTGTGGCCACAAGGGGGCGCAGACTTAAAAGACATCACAGCATGGCCCACAACACACTGTAGGTGCTGACATTTCTGTTGAAATCCAAATTCTGTCCTGAATTTTCCAGAAATGACATGTCAACTTGGTGTGTGTTTGTGAAGTGAGCTGGTTTACCCTGTTGTTATGTTCCGTTTAGTTTTTTCTTCCCCTACGGCAGATACAGGCAGGCGTGTTGTTTTTCTTTTTAAACATAACAGCATCTGACCCTCCTGCTCTTCTGCACCCAACAGATAGTTGCCCCCACTGTTTGTAATGCTTTAATTTTTAGAATATTTTTAATATTAATTTGTTAACTTAATTGAAATGTGCTGGTAATCACAAAGACATGTATGGCGAAATTTGTTCCTCTCAAATAAATGCATGTAATGACTCATGATGTGAGTGAATGTTTGACGTTACTCAGATGTGTGATTGCTGCAGGTGAATGCATGAATGACAGAAAACCATCTGTTTGGATCAGTTACTTGTTTACTTGTTTATTGCCGTAGATTGACATTTGGATTTGACATCAAAAGATGAAGATGTGACAAATGGGTGCCATCTTCTAAGTTGTGTATCGGATCCAGATGTAAACAACAAAAATGTTGATCTATTGTCTCATATTCATCTTCATCAAAACAAGTTGCATCCTGATGAAACTTTGATTCAAACTGTTCAGGTTTAACTGGACCGTTTTAAACTCATTTAAATGGTTCACTCAACCCCAAATGACACAAAAACATCTTTCTATCTAAATCTCTAATCATGGAGAAACTCTGTTTAGTCGTGTATTAAATACTCGGTACAGTCCCTATTGCTGTGTACTGTGGTTCACCACCACACACACACACACACACAAAACAGTTTCCTTAGCAACAGTTTTGGTGAACTGCTGTACAGCTAAATATGGGGTTGAGTTCACAGCCCCACCCACAGAGTACCAGTACATCACAGCACTTCAGGTGTTTGCTTATGTCCGGTGTCATCATGAATAGTATTCACCATTTGTATTCATCTTCTCTTTCAAGGATGTTTGTTTTTGGGGGGGGGGGCTTGTTTAACATTTAATTTGACAAATTAAAGCATTAAATAATAAACTACATTGTGTTTTAAAATTTGAGAAACATTTAATCTAATTAAATTTAGATGTTTCAAAGTCAAACTAACAATTGTCAGTT